>NC_080671.1:217468349-217730746 GCF_030247195.1 Topomyia yanbarensis | reverse complement strand
ATAAGTTTTTTAAACTAAAAGTTCAATAACTCTGTAACGGTTGAGATTTGATGGTATGTGTAGAACAATTTTTTTCTCCAAATATGGCAGTCTATCACCCCCCGAGAGATTCTTAACCATGAACCAAACACCCTGTATATATATATATATATATATATATATATATATATATATATATATATATATATATATATATATATATATATATATATATATATATGTATATATATATATATATATATATATATATATATATATATATATATATATATATATATATATATATATATATATATATATATATATATATATATATATATATATATATATATATATATATATATATATATATATTATATATATATATATATATATATATATATATATATATATATATATATATATATATATATATATATATATATATATATATATATATATATATATATATATATATATATATATATATATATATATATATATATATATATATATATATATGTATATATATATATATATATATATATATATATATATATATATATATATATATATATATATATATATATATATATATATATATATATATATATATATATATATATATATATATATATATATATATATATATATATATATATATATATATATAAATTAGTTAAATAATTAAAATATCTCTTCTCTTTGTATTTCAAATATTTTAGGTCCACTGGCAAGGTGAGAAAATTTCGCATTGAGCGATGCCCTCACATGGTTCAGCTGATGAGTTTAAGTAGCCTTTTCAAAGTAATTAATTGGAAATTAAACAATTTTAATCGATTTTTCGTTCATTTCTTGAAAATCCTAATAGTTAACCTCATCATTTTAATAATCCACGTTATTAGTCTTGAAGAGCTGCATAATTCGTTCTTTGACATGATATACTTACCTTTTCTTATTTTCATGAGTTTGGGTTATTCAACTTGGATATTTTTATCTCATTTTCACCAGCTCTAATTGAAAAAGTCTGGCATTTATTGTACTTTTTTTCTTTTTATTCGAAAGCCAGGAAAATTTTACAGAGACAAATGTATTAATACCTTTCAGTTAGGTGAATTTAGTATTCTTTTAGAAGTAAATTAGTTTAAAGTTAGTGCTATTATTAGCATTTTCGTTAATTTTCTTAAAATAGTCAATAATAAACATCACCAGTATTATCATGGAAATAATGCATCTCAGCAAGTTCTACAGTTCTTTCTTTGACTCCATTCAATTATCTCTTTTGGTTTCGACGCAAAATCGTTTTTATCACATCGTTTCATATGCAAAAATAACGATTTCGAACCCACTACATTAGTGGCGAGGTCATGCTTTGCTAACTATTAAATAGCAGCAAAATAAAAAGAGATATAGACAAAGTGTCAAATAAAAAGTTATAGAGAACATTAAGGGGTATTAAATTTACAATAGTAACGATAAATTTTGTTGATTAATAATTAGAATAATTAAAAAACTCTCCAAAAAACACAAATTTTGAGTTATTTCGTTAGTAAAAAATCATTTAGTACACTTAACCAAAAGATATTTGTACATACACTGATAGGACATTTTCTCAGCTTTCCAATGAAATCTTGTAAATAACGATATAAAGCACATTTTTCAGATTAGAGTCTTTTGAGCACTTGCAAGTCGGTTACAGGAAAAGTATAGTAATGAAATTACAAAGAAATGAGAAGAGATAGGAATATGACGTCCAAGAACAAATTATGAATCGTCCTAAAACCCTAAACTTTTGGATAATGGATACTGCTATAATCATACTTCATTATTTCGAGAAAATTAGCAAAAGCCTCCTCAAAAACACTAACTTTTAACTACTTTACAGCTAAAAGGTAATTAAAACTAATTACTTAAATTATATGAGAACACTATTCAATAGGAAATTTTCTCACCTTTCGAATGGAATTAAATGATTTAAAATACAAAGTATACTTTTAAAGTTAGAGGTATTTTAAGACAAATAAGTTTTTTACACAAAAAGTTCAATAACTCTGTATCGGTTGAGATTTGATGGTATGTGTAGAACAATTTTTTTCTCCAAATATGACAGTCTACCACCCCTCGAGAGGTTCTTAACCATGAACCAAACACCCTGTATATATATACAGGGTGTTTGGTTCATGGTTAAGAATCTCTCGGGAGGTGATAGACTGATAGATAGTTTTATTTACCTTTTAGTTTTAAAGTAGTTCAAAGTTGGTGTTTTTGATGCGGTTTTGGTTTTCTCAAAATAGTGAATTATGATTATAGCAATATCTATTATCCAAAAGATTGGTTTGAAGACGATTCATAATTTGTTCTTCAACATGATATTCCTATCTCTTCTCGTTTCCTTGTAATTTCACATCTATTTTTTTCCTTTAATCGACCTGCAAGTGCTTAAAAGACTTTAATCTAAAAATATGCTTTATATCGTTATTACTAGGGCTTCATTGGAAAGTTGAGAAAATTTTCTTTCGATGTATGTACAGATATCTTTTAGTTAGGTGTACTAAATGACTTTTTACTAGTAAAATAACTCAAAATTAGCGTTATATATATATATATATATATATATATATATATATATATATATATATATATATATATATATATATATATATATATATATATATATATATATATATATATATATATATATATATATATATATATATATATATATATATATATATATATATATATATATATATATATATATATATATATATATATATATATATATATATATATATATATATATAGGGTGTTTGGTTCATGGTTAAGAACCTCTCGAGGGATAATTGACTATCATATTTAGAGATAAAAATCGTTTCAACACATACCTTCAAATCTCAACCGTTACTAAGTTATTGCATTTTTTTGTGTTAAAAACTTAGTTGTCTTAAAATAGCTCCAAATCAAAAAACATACTTTATATTTCAAATCTTTTGGGTCCATTGGATAGGTGTGAAAATTTTCCATTGAAAAATGTCCTCAAATGTTTCAGCTAATGAGGTAAAGTAACCTTTTCACAGTAATTTATTTAAAATTTAACTTTTTAATAATTCATATTTTTAGTCTTGAAGAGATGTATAATTTGTTCCTTGAATTGATACACTTATCTTTTCTTGTTTTCATGTGTTTGGGTTATTGAACTTGGATATTTTATCTCATATTCACTTATACTTGCACTTATTGTACCTTTTCTTATTCTTATTCGAAGAGCCAGGAAAATTTTGCATAGAAAAAGGTATAAATACCTTTCAGTTAAGAAAATTTAGTATTCTTTTATAAGTTAATTAGTTTAAAGTTAATGTTATTATTAGCATTTTCGTTATTTTCTTAAAATAGTAAATAAGAAGCAGCATTATTATTATCATGGAATTAATGCATCTCAGCAAGTTCTACAATTCTTTCTTTGGCTCCATTTAATTATCTCTTTTAGTTTCGAAGCAAAATCATTTTTATCATCTCGTTTCATATGCAAAAAAACGAATTCGAGTACACTAGATTTGTGATGAGGTAATGCTGTGTTAACTATTAAATTGCAGCGAAATGAAAAGCGATAGGGATAAAGTGTCGAATAACAAGTTGTAGAGAATATTAAGGGGCACCAAATGAACAATAGTGATGATAAATTTAGTTGATTAATAACTAGAATAGTTACAAAATTCTCCAAAAAACGCTAATTTTGAGTTATTTTACTAGTAAAAAGTCATTTAGTACACCTAACTAAAAGATATCTGTACATACATCGAAAGAAAATTTTCTCAACTTTCCAATGAAGCCCTGGTAATAACGATATAAAGCATATTTTTAGATTAAAGTCTTTTAAGCACTTGCAGGTCGATTATAGGAAAAAAATAGATGTGAAATTACAAGGAAACGAGGAGAGATAGGAATATCATGTTGAAGAACAAATTATGAATCGTCTTCAAACCAATCTTTTGCATAATAGATATTGCTATAATCATAATTCACTATTTTGAGAAAACCAAAACCGCATCAAAAACACCAACTTTGAACTACTTTAAAACTAAAAGGTAAATAAAACTATCTATCAGTCTATCACCTCCCGAGAGATTCTTAACCATGAACCAAACACCCTGTATATATATACAGGGTGTTTGGTTCATGGTTAAGAACCTCTCGAGGGGTGGTAGACTGTCATATTTGGAGAAAAAAATTGTTCTACACATACCATCAAATCTCAACCGATACAGAGTGATTGAACTTTTTGTGTAAAAAACTTATTTGTCTTAAAATACCTCTAACTTTAAAAGTATACTTTGTATTTTAAATCATTTAATTCCATTCGAAAGGTGAGAAAATTTCCTATTGAATAGTGTTCTCATATAATTTAAGTAATTAGTTTTAATTACCTTTTAGCTGTAAAGTAGTTAAAAGTTAGTGTTTTTGAGGAGGTTTTTGCTAATTTTCTCGAAATAATGAAGTATGATTATGGCAATATCCATTATCCAAAAGTTTAGGGTTTTAGGACGATTCATAATTTGTTCTTGGACGTCATATTCCAATCTCTTCTCATTTCTTTGTAATTTCATTACTATACTTTTCCTGTAACCGACTTGCAAGTGCTTAAAAGACTCTAATCTAAAAAATGTGCTTTATATCGTTATTTACAAGATTTCATTGGAAAGCTGAGAAAATGTCCTATCAGTGTATGTACAAATATCTTTTAGTTAAGTGTACTAAATGATTTTTTACTAACGAAATAACTCAAAATTTATGTTTTTTGGAGAGTTTTTTTAATTATTCTAATTATTAATCAACAAAATTTATCGTTACTATTGTAAATTTAATACCCCTTAATGTTCTCTATAACTTTTTATTTGACACTTTGTCTATATCTCTTTTCATTTTGCTGCTATTTAATAGTTCACAAAGCATGACCTCGCCACAAATGTAGTGGGTTCGAAATCGTTATTTTTGCATATGAAACGATGTGATAAAAACGATTTTGCGTCAAAACCAAAAGAGATAATTGAATGGAGTCAAAGAGCTGTATGCTATTGCGAAAATGCTATTTTAAGACAACTAAGTTTTTAACACAAAAAATGCAATAACTTAGTAACGGTTGAGATTTTTTTATTCAAATCGTTTATTTGATAAGGCACGTTGCGTTAGCTTAAAGGTGCCAATTTTGTTTTGTTTTACATTTTAAATTGCTTAAAACTAGGGGATTACATATTGATTTTTTGCCTTTCTCATATAAAGAAAGGCTATGCAATCACTGTAAAAATCGACTTTTCAACCGAGGCCCGGAGGGCCGAGTGTCATACACCATTCAATTCAGTTCGTCGAGATCGGCAAATGTCTGTGTGTGTATGTATGTGTGTGTATGTGTGTGTGTATGTGTGTGTGTCATTTAAACTCACACAATTTTCTCAGAGATGGCTGAACCGATTTTCGCAAACTTAGTTTCATCTGAAAGGTATAACGCTCCCATAAGCTGCTATTGAATTTTTAGTTGATCCGACTTCCGGTTCCGGAGTTACGGGTTGAAGAGTGCGATCACACAGCAAATTCCCATATAAACTGGTACCACCATGACGTTCAAATGATGTAAAACATAATAAAATTGATGTAACATTACTCTAGTTTGCGGGTCTGGATCACTAATGATTAATCAAAGCAGCTTTGACCATATTGGCCACCTATGATGGTTCATGACGCCCCCGGGGAACCCACCAAGTTTCTAAGCTAATATCACACCCATTCCCCAACGAATTCTCTACCAATTTTTACAAACTTGATTTCAAATGAAAGATACAGTAATACCATTGACTGCTGCTGAATTTCATTCGGTTCTGACTCTTGCTTCCGGAGCTACAGGGGTGTTAGTAAGGATACATTGGAATTTCCCATATAAATCGGTACAATCGTAATACCTCAGAGGCTAAAAACTAGTGAAATGGTCTCCAAATTACTTCTAATCGCAGATCTAGATAACTGATTGCCAATCAAACATTCTTTGAATATATTGTCCACTATCGACGATTCCGGAAGTCCGGAATTCCGGGCATATTCTACAATTATAGTCACATCGGTTCTTCGGTGATGACTGAACCGATTTTCTCAAACCAAGTCTCAAATGGAAGGCAAGATATGCAGTTGAGTATTGCGTCGCCGCTCCCCCCCCCCCCCCCGCCTTGCCCGGGCACCTCCCTCCTTCATTACTCCTCTCCCCTTGGACCACCCTCACGCCAGCATTTCCTTTATCCACCCTGTATACCGAAATAAGATGAAGGATTTCTGACGCATCCTCCACTCCCACTCTACCCATTCCCTTCACTTTCAAACCCATTCCACCAACATTTCAAAATATAATCATATGAAGATAACATTGAGCTTATGCTGATTAAGCTAATTAAATATTATTATTTTGCCTTTCTCATGTAGAAAGTTTATGCAATTGCTCCAAAAACCGACTTTCTAACCGAGGCCCGGAGGGCCAAGTCTCATATAACATTCGACTCAGTTCGCCGAGATCGCAAAATATCTGTGTGTATGTATGTGTGTATGTATGTGTGTATGTATGTATGCATGTATGTGTGTATGTGCAGATTTGTTAACAAAATGTCCACATCGGTTTCTCGGAAATGGCTGAACGGATTTTTACAAACTAAGATTCAGATGAAAGGTATTATATTCCCATAGGTTGCTATTGAATTTCATTTTCAACCGACATCTTGTTGCGGATTACGAGTTGAAGAGTATGGTTACAAAACAAAATTTGTTGATTTGTCCACATCGGTTTCTCGGAATTTTCTGAACCGATTTGGCAAACTTGATTTTAAATGAAGCTCGCTCGGTCCATCAGCTGCTGTTGAATTTTGTGTAGATCCGAGTTCTGGTTCCTGAATTACAGGGTGATACGTACGATCACGCAGCAAATCTCGATTCTAACGAATTCTGCGATGAATGTAAAAAGGTGAATTTTTTTTCCAAAATGTAAACACAACTGTTGAATTTGTAGATCTAGGTCACCAACAGTCATTCAAAGTCTCTTTGGCCACACTGGCCACCATTGACGGATCCGGAAGCATCCAAATTCAGAATAACGGTTATATTGGTTTCTCGAAAATGGATAGACCGATTTGATCAACTTAGTCTCAAATGAAAGGTATTGCGTCCCCGGAAACTGATGTGGAGTGCGATCACATAGAAAACTCCGATTCAAACCGATACGATGAATGCAAAAAGGTGCTCTTATATATACTTACCAAGTGTAATAAGAATGAAAGACATTTCCATAATGTTATATTGTACGAACCAGCTATTAAATCATAGTTTGGAGAAATGAGAAAGGCACAATTGCACCTCTAGGTGGATTAAAACAGGTTTTTTTAAATGAAACTAATGCGATTTTATAGCTATCTTATATATCTACACAAGGGGATAATATTATTTTCGTAAGATTAGGGGGGTCATTTAGTTTTTGTGGCAATATGGTTTGACATTTTTATCAGTGAGATTATTGGAGCAAATAATGTTTAACTAAGGGGGACATTTTTTTACGACTATCTTAAAAGTAGGAATAACTAGAGGGCATGATTGAATTTTGTAAAGATTCGTAATTATAGTTATTTTTGTGGGTACTAGAGTGGGGCATTTTCAACGAGATTATATAATATAATAGTTAAAACTAGAAGAGACAAGAAGAGCTAAATGCTTCGTGAAGATATTGGGGGGGGGGGGGGGGGGTAGGGGTGTTACTTCTGGGTATAAGAGTCAGGGGAGGGAGGGTAGACAAAGATGGCAGGGAGAGAAAATTATTTCAGTTTCAGGCATCGTGAGATCAACGGATGGATTACAAACTCGGGTGGCCTTCATCAGAGGAATCATGTACTGGGACGCCGGGTGGTCCTCCTCAAGATGACAGGGGTTTTTCCAGACGATTTCGTAGTACGGCTCAGATGTGGATCGGCTACATTTCGAGTTAAGCATGTTATGTTCGTGCCGTAGGTCCCGTGTTTGTTGGCTCATTCGATACAGCTGCTTTGATACAGGTGGAAGAGGGTTCTGAGAATGATAAGGAAAATAAGAGGGGGCAGTTAGACTTGTATATTGATGGTTTTCACAAAGGTGTATATAAGGGACATATAGAGGACATCGCGGCTTGCCAGCACATCTCGAACCGGGACGTTGGTTGGTCTTCCTCGGGCCCGCAGGGTATCCATTAGCCGAGACCTGGCGGAACTGTACTCGGTGCACGCCCAGACAATGTGCTCGATGTCGTGATAGCCGTCGCCACAAGCGCAGATACCACTATCCATGAGCCCAATACGCCGGAGATGTGCATCCAGCGTGTAATGGTTTGCCATGAGTCGGGACATCACACGAATGAAGTCACGACCCACATCCATCCCCTTGAACCAAGGTTTCGTCGATACCTTAGGGATTATCGAATGTAGCCATCTTCCCAGCTCCCCACTGATCCACGAAGTTTGCCAACTTTCGAGGGTTCTCTGATGAGTAATACTGAAAAATTCGCTGAAGCAAATTGGTCTTTCGTAAACGTCTCCTTCTAAGGCACCCACCTTAGCTAAGGAGTCAGCCTTCTCAATGCCCGGAATGGAGCAATGAGAAGGGACCCATACCAAGGTAATCTGGAAAGAGTTGTCAGATACAGCACTCAGTAGCTCCCGTATTTTCCCCAAAAAATACGAGGAGTGCTTTCCATGTTTCATCGAGCGAATAGCGTCAATGGAACTGAGGCTATCCGAAACGATGAAGTAGTGGCCTGCGGGTAATGTTTCAATGACTCCAAGGGTATACTGAATGGCAGCTAGTTCTGCGGCGTAAACTGAAGCAGGGTCACAGAGTTTGTAGGAGGTGGTGAACTTTTGATTGAAAATACCGAAGCCAGTAGACCCTTCGAGGTTTGATCCGTCAGTATAAAACATCTTAGAACAGTCGACTTCTCGGAATTTATTATAAAAAATATTTGGAACCACTTGTGGGCGTATGTGGTCCGGAATTCCAATAATCTCATCTTTCATGGATGTGTCGAAGAAAACAGTAGATTCAGGAGTATCTATGAAATGCACACGGTTGGGATTGTAAGAAGAAGGGTTAATATTCTGCGCCATGTAGTCAAAGTACAGGGACATGAAACGGGTCTGAGAATTGAGCTCAACCATGATATGAGAGTTCCCAAAATCGATTTTTCAACGGGAGAACGCCCGACAGCACTTCGAGACTCATCGTATGGGTCGACTGCATGCACCCTAAGGCGATACGCAAACACCGATACTGAATTCTTTCGAGTTTGATGAAATGTATGTTCGCGGCGGAGCGAAAGCAGAAGCACCCGTATTCCATTACCGACAGTATCGTTGTTTGATACAACCTAATTAGGTCTCCTGGGTGGGCACCCCACCATGTTCCGGTTATTGTACGAAGAAAGTTGATCCTTTGCTGGCATTTCTGTTTCAGATACCGAATATGGCATCCCCAAGTACCTTTCGAGTCGAACCAGACCCCTAGATATTTTACTATGAAGACCTGAGCGATAGTTTGACCCATTAATAGAAGCTGTAGTTGTGCTGGTTCACGCTTCCTTGAAAATACAACTAGCTCAGTTTTCTCCGTGGAGAATTCGATACCCAGCTTAATAGCCCATGCAGACAAATTGTCCAAGGTATTCTGTAATGGTCCTTGTAGATCAACAGCTTTGGGTCCCGTAACAGACACCACGCCATCGTCTGCAAGTTGCCTTAACGTGCAGGAATTGTCAAGACATTCATCAATGTCGTTGACGTAGAAATTGTATAACAGGGGGCTTAGACATGAGCTCTGGGGAAGGCCCATGTAGCTAAATCGTGATGTCGATAAGTCACCATGCGAAAAATGCATGTGCTTTTCCGACAACAAGTTTAGTAAAAAGTTGTTTAAAGTCGCTGAAAGACCATGCTGGTGCAGCTTCTCTGAAAGAATGTTGATCGAAACTGAATCAAAAGCCCCCTTAATATCTAGGAACACTGATGCCATCTGCTCTTTGCTAGCATAGGCCATTTGAATTTCGGCTGATAGCAACGCAAGACAATCGTTCGTCCCTTTGCCTTTGCGAAAGCCAAATTGTGTATCTGACAGTAAGCCATTTGCTTCGACCCAATTGTCGAGGCGGGATAGGATCATTTTCTCGAACAACTTCCGGATACAGGATAGCATTGCGATCGGTCGATACGAATTGTGGTTTTCCTGGTTTTTGGATGGCGATGACCTTCACTTGTCTCCAATCGAGTGGGACAATGTTAGCCTCAAGAAACTTATTAAATAAGTTCAACAAGCGTCTCTTGGCAGAGTCTGGCAGATTCTTCAACAAGTTGAATTTGATTCTGTCTGGCCCTGGAGCTTTATTGTTACACGACAAGAAAGCAAGTGAGAACTCCACCATCAAAAAAGGTGTTTCGTTCGCGCGGTAAATCTTCTGTGCCGGGGCGGAATCCGGACAAACCTTCTTGGCGAAATCGAATATCCAACGGTTTGAATATTCTGCACTCTCGTTAGTACTGTTTCGGTTTCGCAAACGCCGGGCCGTGCCCCAAAGAGTGCTCATCGATGTTTCTCTCGTTAGTCCGTCAACGAACCGGCGCCAGTAAATACGTTTCTTGGCTTTCATCAAACTCTTCATTCGCGTTTCTAACGTCGCATATTGTCGATAGCTAGCGGGTAACCCGTCATCCCGGAAGGTCTTATACGCGGCGGCCTTCTCCGCGTACATGCCTGAGCACTCTTTGTCCCACCATGGATTAGGAGAGCGTTTTTGTATGTTCGCGCCGGGTACTGGCTTAGTCTGAGCTTGATTCGCGCTGTCGAGAATCAAGCCAGCCAAAAAGCTGTACTCTTCCTCCGGAGGAAGTTCTTGGGTAGATTCGATGTTGTCCGATATCGCGGCAGCATAGCTCTTCCAATCGATTTTTCTTGTGAGGTCATACGAAATATTGATTGATTTCAATGGCCTTGAACTGTTATTGATTGAGACTACAATCGGCAGATGGTCGCTGCCGTGGGGATCAGGAATTACCTTCCACGTGCAATTTAACCGCTGCGATGTTAAGCAAAGGGACAAGTCTAAGGCGCTCGGGCGCGCTGGAGGATCAGGAATCCGTGTCATTTAACCCGTGTTTAAAATTGTCAAATTGAAGTTATCGCAAGGATCCTGAATTAAGGAAGACCGGTTATCATCATAGAGGCAACCCCATGCTGTACCGTGAGAGTTAAAGTCTCCTAAAACTAGTCGCGGTGCTGGCAGGGATTCTAAGATGTCTTCTAGCCGTCGGTGCCCAACCGCGATGTTGGGGGGAATATATATGGAAGCTATGCAAAGGCTTTTGCCTTTGGTTGTTACTTGACAAGCGACAACTTCAATACCTGTTATCGAGGGAAGGTTAATTTTGTAGAAGGAATAGAACTTTTTGATCCCCAAAAGCACTCCTCCATAGGGGGTGTCTCGATCCAGGCGAATAATATTAAAGTCGTGGAAGTTGAAATCTATGTCGGAAGTTAACCAAGTTTCACATAATGCAAATGCATCGCAACTCAAATTATTTATTAAAATTTTGAAGGAATCGATTTTCGGGATGATACTTCTGCAATTCCACTGTAGAACAGTGATCAAATCCGTGACCTCGTTCGATGAGTTAGCCATCGAAGGATACAATCGCTGAGAGGAGGGGCCATTTAGCAGTCAACTGCTTCAAAAATGTTCTCACTGTAGGGAGAAAAGCTAACATAAGACTTTTAATAGGATCAGTAATATTGAAAGTTTTTATTATCCACTCCACTATGTCCGAGAATTTTATAATTCCAGTGCTGTGATTACTCTCGAACTGAAACAAAGGAACACTTGGGATTTTTGATGTTCCTAGAAGTGCTGGGAACTCCTTCTCTGAGTTTAATCCTCCGAGACCAGGAGCTAATTGCTTCGGTTTGGTTGCAACACTTCCAATAGATGTCACTTTCGGAGCCCCGTCAAGGGACACCTTCTGGCCTTTACAAGGAACTTTACGAGAGGAAATGTTCCTCCTCTTTCTATAACTTCTAGGCACCCCAGTAGATGTTCCCTCTTGTGGGTTGCCAGCCTCGCCCTCGTCAGGAGGCAAGTGAGTATAGATGTTTGCTGAGGATGGTGGCGTAGCATTCTTCAACATTTCTGCGAAAGAATGTTCGGATCGTCCCGCAAGGGAACGTTTCAGTTTATCCTCATGTAGTTTGTACGCGGGACATGCCGAGATATCATGCAGACTCTCCGCACAGTAAGGACACTTTTCGGCTTGCTTACTGCACGAATCATCTAGATGATTCTCCCCGCATTTTCCACAGCGGGCCTAATTGCTACAATAGGTGGCTGTGTGACCCAGTTGTTTACACTTTGTGCAATTCATGACCCGCGGCACAAACAGACGCACAGGCAGACGAACCTTGAGCAAGAGGACGAAATTTGGCAAAGCGGTACCAGCGAAGGTCACCCGATAAGAGTTTGATTGGGGGTACGTTTTTGAACCATCCCCCGCAACTACTACTGAGTGCAAACGTTTGCACTCAAGTATTTTCAAAAGCCCCCTTAATATCTAGGAACACTGATGCCATCTGCTCTTTGCTAGCATAGGCCATTTGAATTTCGGCTGATAGCAACGCAAGACAATCGTTCGTCCCTTTGCCTTTGCGAAAGCCAAATTGTGTATCTGACAGTAAGCCATTTGCTTCGACCCAATTGTCGAGGCAGGATAGGATCATTTTCTCGAACAACTTCCGGATACAGGATAGCATTGCGATCGGTCGATACGAATTGTGGTTTTCCTGGTTTTTGGATGGCGATGACCTTCACTTGTCTCCAATCGAGTGGGACAATGTTAGCCTCAAGAAACTTATTAAATAAGTTCAACAAGCGTCTCTTGGCAGAGTCTGGCAGATTCTTCAACAAGTTGAATTTGATTCTGTCTGGCCCTGGAGCTTTATTGTTACACGACAAGAAAGCAAGTGAGAACTCCACCATCAAAAAAGGTGTTTCGTTCGCGCGGTAAATCTTCTGTGCCGGGGCGGAATCCGGACAAACCTTCTTGGCGAAATCGAATATCCAACGGTTTGAATATTCTGCACTCTCGTTAGTACTGTTTCGGTTTCGCAAACGCCGGGCCGTGCCCCAAAGAGTGCTCATCGATGTTTCTCTCGTTAGTCCGTCAACGAACCGGCGCCAGTAACTACGTTTCTTGGCTTTCATCAAACTCTTCATTCGCGTTTCTAACGTCGCATATTGTCGATAGCTAGCGGGTAACCCGTCATCCCGGAAGGTCTTATACGCGGCGGCCTTCTCCGCGTACATGCCTGAGCACTCTTTGTCCCACCATGGATTAGGAGAGCGTTTTTGTATGTTCGCGCCGGGTACTGGCTTAGTCTGAGCTTGATTCGCGCTGTCGAGAATCAAGCCAGCCAAAAAGCTGTACTCTTCCTCCGGAGGAAGTTCTTGGGTAGATTCGATGTTGTCCGATATCGCGGCAGCATAGCTCTTCCAATCGATTTTTCTTGTGAGGTCATACGAAATATTGATTGATTTCAATGGCCTTGAACCGTTATTGATTGAGACTACAATCGGCAGATGGTCGCTGCCGTGGGGATCAGGAATTACCTTCCACGTGCAATTTAACCGCTGCGATGTTAAGCAAAGGGACAAGTCTAAGGCGCTCGGGCGCGCTGGAGGATCAGGAATCCGTGTCATTTAACCCGTGTTTAAAATTGTCAAATTGAAGTTATCGCAAAGATCCTGAATTAAGGAAGACCGGTTATCATCATAGAGGCAACCCCATGCTGTACCGTGAGAGTTAAAGTCGCGGTGCTGGCAGGGATTCTAAGATGTCTTCTAGCCGTCGGTGCCCAACCGCGATGTTGGGGGGAATATATATGGAAGCTATGCAAAGGCTTTTGCCTTTGGTTGTTACTTGACAAGCGACAACTTCAATACCTGTTATCGAGGGAAGGTTAATTTTGTAGAAGGAATAGAACTTTTTGATCCCCAAAAGCACTCCTCCATAGGGGGTGTCTCGATCCAGGCGAATAATATTAAAGTCGTGGAAGTTGAAATCTATGTCGGAAGTTAACCAAGTTTCACATAATGCAAATGCATCGCAACTCAAATTATTTATTAAAATTTTGAAGGAATCGATTTTCGGGATGATACTTCTGCAATTCCACTGTAGAACAGTGATCAAATCCGTGACCTCGTTCGATGAGTTAGCCATCGAAGGATACAATCGCTGAGAGGAGGGGCCATTTAGCAGTCAACTGCTTCAAAAATGTTCTCACTGTAGGGAGAAAAGCTAACATAAGACTTTTAATAGGATCAGTAATATTGAAAGTTTTTATTATCCACTCCACTATGTCCGAGAATTTTATAATTCCAGTGCTGTGATTACTCTCGAACTGAAACAAAGGAACACTTGGGATTTTTGATGTTCCTAGAAGTGCTGGGAACTCCTTCTCTGAGTTTAATCCTCCGAGACCAGGAGCTAATTGCTTCGGTTTGGTTGCAACACTTCCAATAGATGTCACTTTCGGAGCCCCGTCAAGGGACACCTTCTGGCCTTTACAAGGAACTTTACGAGAGGAAATGTTCCTCCTCTTTCTATAACTTCTAGGCACCCCAGTAGATGTTCCCTCTTGTGGGTTGCCAGCCTCGCCCTCGTCAGGAGGCAAGTGAGTATAGATGTTTGCTGAGGATGGTGGCGTAGCATTCTTCAACATTTCTGCGAAAGAATGTTCGGATCGTCCCGCAAGGGAACGTTTCAGTTTATCCTCATGTAGTTTGTACGCGGGACATGCCGAGATATCATGCAGACTCTCCGCACAGTAAGGACACTTTTCGGCTTACTTACTGATGATTCTCCCCGCATTTTCCACAGCGGGCCTAATTGCTACAATAGGTGGCTGTGTGACCCAGTTGTTTACACTTTGTGCAATTCATGACCCGCGGCACAAACAGACGCACAGGCAGACGAACCTTGAGCAAGAGGACGAAATTTGGCAAAGCGGTACCAGCGAAGGTCACCCGATAAGAGTTTGATTGGGGGTACGTTTTTGAACCATCCCCCGCAACTACTACTGAGTGCAAACGTTTGCACTCAAGTATTTTCACTGGCTGAAGTAAGCGGTCTCTGAAACGGCCAACCCCGTACTTTAGCAGATCCTCGCACGTCAAACTCTCATCGGTTACGACGCCTTCGAATTGTACTTTTACAGCTGGAATGTACACGTTATAATCCCGCGTAAAGTGCTCACAGCAAGCAATATCGTTTGCCTTCTTTGAGTTGGCTAGCAACACCCTTATCTTGTCCGAGCGGACCACAGCCGAGAACCGTTCCGTCAGGTCTCTAGAAATCTGAAGAAGATTCAGTGATTTAATCTTGGGACGAAAGAAGGCCACAAATGGACCAGTTGAGAGTTCTGGATAGCATTTGGGCCGGGGGGGAGCCTTAGAAGTTGAACCCGATTCAACTTCCATTTGACCATCCGGAGAGGGAACCATAGAAAACGTCAACGCACGGCGTCAGCGCCCGCGCAGACGGAAGAAAGCAATAAATGTGTTTCAAAAGACAAAAACCACTTAGCTTTAAACTGGTGTCCAACGACGAACCGATCCAGCTTATACAGCTGGCTATTGTTTAATCCTCACACGCGAACAAAAGACTGAGGACCGAACCGAACTGGCAAAATAACCTTGAATGCGGATTAACACTATTCTTTATCGCCTCACACAGAGTAGTGCTAGAAAACTAGAACTAGAAAACTAGAAAAAACAACCTCTGTCTCGATGGAGAGCTCGAAAACGTATGGAACGGTTGAGATATGAAGGTATGTTTATCTCTAAATATGATAGTCAATCATCCCTCGAGAGGTTCTTAACCATGAACCAAACACCCTGTATATATATATATATATATATATATATATATATATATATATATATATATATATATATATATATATATATATATATATATATATATATATATATATATATATATATATATATATATATATATATATATATATATATATATATATATATATATATATATATATATATATATATATATATATATATATATATATATATATATATATATATATATATATATATATAAATATGATTTATACTATTATACTATTAGAATTCGATAATGTTTAATGTGCGAATCATTATATTCGTTAAAATGGTACGAAATAACCCATGTGGATGAGCGAAAACAAATATTACAACTATAGGAACATAGATTTCCAACTATAGAAACACTACCCGATCCGAACGTCATAGCAGAAAGCTATCAAATTTATATCTCATGTTGATATTTATTACTCACTGTGTTATATTTATGATATCCCAATCAGCAAGGCACGAAAACTTATATCAAGATTATATCTTCTGGTGATTTCATTGGATTATTAATATGAAATTAATGCACGCATGTAACGATGATATTATAGTAAGTCATATATTCTTTCACGATTATTTTTGAACGCTAAGAGTAAACTTTGAATGATCGTTACATTAAACAAATGAACGTGTATTTCCTAATACACTGAAGTCTCTTTTTATGCGTCGTTATTCAACTTTTTGAAGCGGATTTTCAAAGTTTTTATTTAATTTCCCAATATTTGCGTTTTCCACATGGATATTCAAAGTTCCATGGTTTTGAGTACAGACAAGGTTTAGATGCAAGTGGTCGGAAAACCTGTTCATAATGTGTTTGTTTTACTTACTTGGTTGCAGTTTGTTCGGGAGATGACATTACCTAGATTCTGAGACACTCTTCTGAAACACAACTTCGAATATGAGTTTTATGATTTCAATGTTGAAGCCTTCATTCATAAAAAGTTTTGGAATCGCATAGTTATTAAAAAGCTTTTCTAAAGCTTAATATTTTCCTATAAAACTTATTTCGAATAAGATGCACAAAGTATCAAGCACTCCAGATAAAATAAAGGAACGCGTATTGAAATAAAAAAGCATTTTTTACACTATTTTTTAAGGTTTAGTCAAATGAATATATCAAAATTTTTCTTTTAATCAATGCAGCCATAACGAATTTTTAGAGCATAAACTGTCTGATATATACTGATTTCAATAATTATCGTTATGTATTTTGAGGATCTTCGAGGATCTTCAGTCCGAATTCTCCGATTTATGCGGATTTTTCATAAACAATCAAAACTAGTTTTTTGAATTACCAAAATATTGCAATTTTTTCATTTAATCCCCCGCATACAAATTACGGTTTACTGTTGAACTGACAAGTACTTCGATGGTGCATCGTTCCTCTCAAAACATCATCGAGCTAACAAATTCTCGTGATAATCAAGATACTTGAAGATATTTGATTCATTTTGTAAAAAGTTTAAATACTTAATATGGCGACCTGTTTAAATTGTTGACAGATTATTTGCGAGTATGCTACATAAAGCTATCAATATTTCTAAATTGTGAAACCCTTCGAATTTTCTGATTAACTGTTATAATATTCGCAGTTGATAGATTAAACTACTGTGAATTGCCAATAACAAAACCCTAGAACGACTTTACTTAAAATCTCAAAAATGCAAACCTCAAAACTTTGGTATTCATTTCTTTGAATATATTCGGAATCGCAAATAACATTTGTCGTACCTATTACCCGTAAAATAACGTACGTCAAATATACGCTCAATGTTACCATACCGCATCGACATTATTTCTAAAACCCATGTAAAACATGTTAACGTACATGAGAAGCACCGAAGCGCACTATTCAGAATCTAAAAATAACCCATGTTGTAGCATGAAAACCGAACTATCGCATTGGAGCGGTGTAGCGTACGATCGAGCCAGTAGCCAAACCCTTATCTATCTCACACAAACACGCATATCGATGCAGATAGTAATTACAATGGTTCGGGTATACTAGCTACCGCCAGAGCAGTCAGTTCAGATCAGTCCGTTGATCACGCCGTTTGTGCCCGAAGAGCAATAAAAATATTTAAGGCATGAAATCTTTATTAGTATTACTTAAATAATAAAGTCAATTTTGCATGTACCACAAGTCGCGAGAGTGATCTTTCGAAGTAGTTATCCTTCCGTATCGGGTGTGCAAACCATTCTATTTTGTGCGTCACTTTAATAGAGTGCATAAATCACCGAGGTGCGCTCCCCTGTGCATCGGCTGTATGCTACAATAGGGCTGCGGATGCGTGCTAGATTTGTGCACTATTCTGCCTAGTAATCATTGGCCCAAAACGCAGGCGAGTTTGTGCAATCCTGGTCACGGCACCACTTTGTTGCGACCAATGATTGCACAAACTCGCCTGCGTTTTGGGCCAATGATTACTAGGCAGAATAGTGCACAAATCTAGCACGCATCCGCAGCCCTATTGTAGCATACAGCCGATGCACAGGGGAGCGCACCTCGGTGATTTATGCACTCTATTAAAGTGACGCACAAAATAGAATGGTTTGCACACCCGATACGGAAGGATAACTACTTCGAAAGATCACTCTCGCGACTTGTGGTACATGCAAAATTGACTTTATTATTTAAGTAATACTAATAAAGATTTCATGCCTTAAATATTTTTATTGCTCTTCGGGCACAAACGGCGTGATCAACGGACTGATCTGAACTGACTGCTCTGGCGGTAGGTAGTATACCCGAACCATCGTAATTACTATCTGCATCGATATGCGTGTTTGTGTGAGATAGATAAGGGTTTGGCTACTGGCTCGATCGTACGCTACACCGCTCCAATGCGATAGTGCGGTTTTCATGCTACAACAACCCACTTTCCTAATCTGATAAGATATTATAAAGATGTTCAGTCTATCGTAATATAGGCAGCTGTAGTAGTGAGTAAAACTGTATAAAAACAAAGCGTATAGGGGCCCGTACACGAGGCGTAGTAATGTCATTACTGAGCAGTAATGTCACTTTTAATGATCGTGTAAGGTGAGTAATGACGGAATTCCCATACAATTCTAGTAATGTCATTACTTAGTAATGACACTTTTATTGCGCGTGTAAGGGGCCCTTATGACACAAGGAAAACAAACAGTCCTTAGGCTTTGGCAAAGTTCAATGTGTGCGTTCTGGAAACATCTTCTGCATCTATAATCGTTTTGCCCATGACGGATGGGTGCAATATTAAGCGCGATTCAGACGATACATCAGCTTCCGTCAACGTCAACGGAACGTCACCGTTCCGTCAGGATAAGTTACATGCAGTTAAATGGAGGCATTAATGACGTTGACGGAAGCTGATGTATCGTCTGAGTCGTCCTTTATGCTAACATTAAGCATCAGTCGAAAACAACGTCTTTGGTTCATGCAGGAAACTTCCCCATTAAACTTAAAATACCCAGGTTCAAAACGCTATATCCACAAATCAGCATGTGTCATATATTCACAATAAAAATTAGCCAGAATGTATGAAATTATTTGACAAAACTATAAAAAGCTTCTGCTATATAAAGCTTTTTGGTTCCAAACGTAAAGCGCCTTAATGTATGCTATATTTTTCGATTCTATTCTATTTTTGGATCTACACGCTAAATTCGTTGATACTATACAGTAGGTAATACAAGCTATATTGGCCGTGGTAGAACCTAACAAAATCTGTTATAATGCTAATAGAAGCCTATCACAGGTTGTCACATTTTTGCCTTTCTCATATAGAAAGGTTATACAATCACTCTGAAAAACGTCAACCTAATCCCGGCCCGGAGGGCCGAGTGTCATATCCCATTCGACTCAGTTCGTCGAGATCGGAAAAAGTCTGTATGTGTGTGTGTATGTGTGTATGTGTGTGTGTATGTATGTGCGTATGTGTCAAATAATGTCACTCATTTTTCTCAGAGATGGCTGGACCGATTTGCCCAAACTTAGTCTCAAATGAAAGGTGCAACCTTCCCATCGGCTGCTGTTGAATTTCGGATCGATCGGAATTCTGGTTCCGAAATTACGGGTTTCAGAGTGCGGCCACACAGAAATTTCTCATAAAAACTATAGGAAAAATTAAAAATAGAATTTTTATTTTTGATGCTAAATGTATTCAAGGTGCATAAAACGTCGAGATTTGATGCAAACACGAAAAAAATTTGACGAAGATTCACTTTTTTGGATTTTGCGCATTTTTGCCTTTCTCATATAGAAAGGTTATGCAATCACTCTGAAAAACGTCAACCTAATCCCGGCCAAATTTTTTTTTCGACTCGCATAAGGTTTCTGGATTTTAACAGGGGCGTAGTTGATGGTTTACGGAGAGGGGTTACACCCCCCCCCTCTACTGTTCACTCCCCTCCTTTAAAAATCTCCTTAAATCACCCCTCAGACCACCACCTCATACCCCTCCCTTTCAACCCCATCATCTTTAAACCACCACTATATTACAAATCATACCAATTTAAGCTGGGGAGTCGTTCGTTCATGGGACTTTCGCCCTCCTCACATACCCATCCCCGCATGACAAAATGAGTTAGCAAGCAGATAACATTGATCTAATGCTGATTAGGCTAATGGAGTATGATATTTTTTTGTTTCAAGTGTTTCACCGTCGACACGTAGCTCATCAAGTTCGTGGCTGGCATGCCAATGTGTATAAGTGCAAAGTGTACTAAGAATGTAATGGACATTTCCACAATTATGTTGAACATAAAAAGCCTCCGTGCCATAGTTTAGAGAGATGAGAAAGGCACAATTGCACCGCTAGGTGGATTAAAACAGGTTTTTCAATTTAATATTAATGTAGCTGTTTTTTCTTTTACAAAATTTTAGAACTCGAATAGTGATTTTTTTTCTTGTATATGGGTCATTCCATGCGAAGTGATCAAAGAACGTGTAATCGACCTCCACGGATTTGAACAAAATTTAGAGGAATTGTTCATCTAAGGCCAATTGAACCACCCCTCGGGTCATGGGAGCACCCTCCGTTTTGGCAAATTGCCAAAACCCTTGATTTTCTTTTGATCATATCTCCGGTTCTATTTACTCTAGAATCAAACCACAAGATGGCTTTTGAAGAAAATTGTTCAAGTCTACACACAATATTATTTTTTGCCGACAGTGTTGCCAACTATGCAATTTTTTCAGTTAAATATTAAAAGTTAATTTTTCTCTCAATACGTATATTTTAATTTTGAAAATTTTAATGCCATCGCGTTCCTCAGACATTTTTATATAAAAACCGATTTAATCCACCTAGCAGTGAGATGAGACATTTCTTACACATTCACACACTATTGGATTAGTTTGCAGAACTCACGAGAAGTAAGCACCCAACTAGAGGTGGGATGAAAACAGTTTATAGTCTTGTACGAATACAATCTCGAATAAACTGAATAAATTATAGAAATCAACAAAACGACCGAAATAAAAAAGTAAAGCAAAAAATGAAATAATAGGTTTTTAAATTCATAAAATGAGTAGAAAAATTAATGTAAATCAAAATTATAATATACACGAATAAAATTAGATTAGGTTATTAAATAAAAATTAAGATTATATTTAGAAATAGTTATAAGATTAATAAAATAAATTGACTCATACTAACAAATTGAATGAAATAAAACGAATGACTGAACATGAAATGCATAAAATTAAAGATATGAATAAAATGCATCTAATGAATCAATTGAATCAAATGAATTAAATGAATCAAATGAATTAAATGAATCAAATGAATTAAATGAATCAAATGAATCAAATTAATCAAATGAATCAAATGAAACAAATGAATCAAATGAATCAAATGATTTAAATGAATCAAATGATTCAAATGATTCAAATGAATCAAATGAATCAAATGAAACAAATGAATCAAATGAATCAAACGAATCAAATGAATCGAATGAATAAAATGAATCAAATGAATCAAATGAATCAAATGAATCAAATGAATCAAATGAATCAAATGAATCAAATGAATCAAATCAACCAAATGAACCAAATTAATCAAATGAATCTAATGAATCAAATGAATCAAAGAAATCAAATGAATCAAATGAATCACATGAATCAAATTGATCAAATAAATCAATTGAACCAAATAAATCAAATGAATTAAATGAATCAAATTGATTTAATTCATCCAGTGAATACAATGAATCAAATTAATGAAATGGATCAAATGAATAAAAAGAATGGATGAACAAAATGAATAAAGTAAAAAATAAATGAAATGCATAAATAAAACAAACGAATCAAATAAACAAAATGAGCTGAAGTGATAAAATGAATAAAAAGAAGAAAATGAGCAGAATTTAATGCATTGATGAAGATGAAAAATTGAACAATGGTAAAAGGTTATAAATTAGTATAAAGAAATAAATTGAATCAAATAAATTATCTGGATGGAATGATTAAAACTGAAAAAGTAGTCAGATTATTAAAATGAAGAAACTGAACAAAATGAATAAACTGGAAAAAATAAATAAAATGCATACAATGAAAGCAATGAATAAAATAAGTTAAATGAATGATATGAGTAAAATGCACAAAAAGAGTAAACTGATCAGAGTGAATCTAAAGAATGAAACGAATAAAATAAGTAAAATGAACGCAGATGAACAAAACGAATAAAAAGATGCGGAATGAAATAATTAATTAAAAAGAAATGGTCATATATTTGAAGCTAAAAATATTTTGAATAAAAAAAATGAATAAACCGGATTGTACGAATTTGAGAACCATTGCATCAGAAAGTTTTGAAATGTTTTTGAAAATCTCATCTTCTGAGAAAAGGCTAATAAATATGCAATGGACTTTCTAGAGCTTCCATCTTTTTCTGGGTTTATTCTTTTGTTTTTCATGCTTTTTTACTTGACGGCTTCGTTTTAAGATTATCTGGTTTTTCTACTTTATTGTTGGACCTTAATTAGTTTTCAGGAACCTGGAACGTTCAATTTGCTATGGAATTCGAAGTTTACTTTTTGGTCACATATTCCCGAAAAAAAGATTTATGTACAGAATAGAATTTACAGATCCAGTATTTTAACGCGCAATTGAATATAGTAAAGTGAGACAAGGTTACATGTGCTTTCAAGTCCCTTGAACAGAGAACGACAGGGAGAATGCGATTCGTGAATGAGACAGGTAGATATTTCAAAGTTTTTATTTGCATTGAAGTAAATATTGTGAAATGTCTAGGTTATGTCGATAGTACAAAAGCCGTGCATTCAGTTGATTGCAGACTGCTTTCCATTCATCCTTATAGCTTTCATATTGTTTCGTTCAAAATTCTCGTGCAGGAAATATGGATCAAAAAGTCCTATGCAGACCAATACTGTGAAAAAGAAATGGTTCAAACTACTCAGTATATCCAGATATAGACGACGATAAGTTAGAAGACACATTGTAGTTGCATCCCCCATCGAGAGTGGGTACTTTGGAAGACTTCTTTTCCTGGATCTAATTTGTGGATATTTTTGGTCTTTGATCCGTTATTTTTCATGAAAGTTCGTACCAATACAACGAATGTGCAGCTGATACAACTCATGGTTCATTCGCCTGCGCCACGTTCCGTCTTCCATCTGCACGCCACCATAGATGGTACGCAAAACCTTTCGTTCGAAAACTCCAAGGGCGCGTTGGTCCTCCACGAGCATAGTCCAGGTCTCGTGGCTGCAGAGGACTACCGATCTAATCAGCGTCTTTTAGATAATCAACTTCGTGCACCGGCGAATTTTGTTCGACCGGAGCGTCCTCCGGAGTCCAAAGTAGGCACGATTTCCCGCCAAGATCCGTCTCTGAATTTCTCTGCTGTTATCATTGTCGTCGGTTACCAGTGAACCCAAATACATGAATTCGTCGACCATCTCGATTTCCTCACCGTCAATCCGAACTCGGGTGGGAGGTTCACATTGTCGTCTTTAGAACCTCTTCCTCTCATGTATTTTGTCTTCGAAACAAGGTGGTGGCAAGTCCAATCCTTCTGGCTTCAGCTTTCAGTCTTTGAACATATATTTCATTCAAAATTCAATAGAGATACGAATAGTTTAAATATTTCACGTGGAATGTCTCTTTTGAAAATTTTCATCGTCAAACTTTCATATTACCCAGTTAAGCCAAATATTTTTTTCTGATATAGCCATGAATTTCCTTAATTATAGTGTAGATACAGGCTATAATTGAATTAAAGTTGAGTTGATGTAGCAGCAGACAAAAAATAATTTTGTTTTCTCAAACCTTCGCAATTACAATTAATAAATATTTCAGATTGGCAGAAGATTATATCACACAACTTAGAAATGGATACAGAAATAGCTAGATAGATGCGATAGAAGAGAGTCAGAGAAAGAGAGTGAGAGAGAGGGTGGGAGGGAGAGAGATGGGGGGGGGGGGGCGTGTGAGGAATGGCAAATGATGGTTAATGCAGTGACATTATTTTTATAGGTATATTATTATGATATATTGATTTCTTACATTCTTATCATAAATAATGTAAGTAGTAATTTTTGCGCCATAACCAGTATAACCTAAATCTTGCAAAATAGTTAAATTTTCGCTAGATTTTTGGGCTTCAAACATACAGTTGCTTTCGGCGACGCCACGAGTATAATTATATAAGAAATCCTTTAACTCACTACTAGGTGAATTACTTGTTGATCTGTGTATTGATATACAATCCAACATTTCTCTCATGATTGAACGCAATGCCTAATCCAAGGAATTAATACTAGAACTCACTGTTTCTTTATCAACACATTATTTTGTCTTTGAAGTGAACTTATATATTGATTTTTTAGAAATAGTTAATTTATTATAAAGGTAATTCACAAAATGTTCTCAACATCGAATTCCTTGAATCACGTAGATGTGTTTTCATACCCCGATATTCAAAATCGGTTTAGTTTTGCCCCTAAAACACCAGTAAAGCAATACTCTGTATGAAACAATCTCATTTTTAGTTAGGGGAAATTGGTAAGCGTGGACTAAAAATACAAAATGTTCAATATCTCCGCTGCTGGTGCACGGATTTAGACAATCTATAGCTTGTTAGAAAGGTATTTTTACAAGCTTTCTATTTATATGCAGTCTGTGGGACGATATTGTGTTGTTTGAAAGTTATTTGCAAAAAACCTGCCGTGTTTTTACAAAATCGCCCATATCTCAGAAAGTAAACAACATATCGAAAATCAAAAATAATAGTGTCAAATGGCAACGTTAGGCCTTTCATTTGAAACTAATTTCATTAAGATCGGTTCAGCCATTGCCGAGATAATTACATGACATTTTGTACATACATACATACACACATACACACACACACACATACAGACATTGTCTCAATTTGTCGAGCTGAGTCGATTGGTATATGAGACTCGGCCCTCCGGGCCTCGGAAAAAGTTTTCAAAGTTTGAGCGAATCCTATACATTTCTTTTGTAAGAAATGTAAAAACCGTTTTGAAGAGAAAAAACCGCAATTTCCTATATAAAATCTCAAGCGCACAACACTAAAAAACCAACTTGAGCATTCTGAGTTCAAACATAATTTTTCGTGAAGTAGACGCATTTGGTGTGCTTCTAGCAGATCAGGGTCGATTTTTATGACAGTTTGAGGATTTTCTCAATCTTGGCCAATAAAAATGGATGTTTATATGAGAAAATCGGAGTTTTTCTCTTCAAAACGGTATATCTCAGGATGCGCTCATATTATATTGGGACGATAAGTGTTTTTTATGTAAAAATGTCTGAGGAACGCGATGGGGTTAAAATTTTCAAAATTAAAATATACGTATTGAGAGAAAAATTAACTTTTAATATTTAACTGAAAAAATTGCATAGTTGGCAACACTGTCGGCAAAAAATAATATTTTTTATAGACTCCTTGAACAATTTTCTACAAAAGCCATCTTGTGGTTTGATTCTAGAGTAAATAGAACCGGAGATATGATCAAAAGAAATTCAAGGGTTTTGGTAATTTTCCAAAACTGGGGGTGCTCCCATGACCCGAGGGGTGGTTCAATTGACACAAAAATTTGGGTTTTTATATATTGGCCCTAGATGAACAATTCCTCCAAATTTTGTTCAAATCCGTGAAGGTCGTTTTCAAGTTTGCATGTTTTTTTGATCACTTCGCGTGGAATGATCCATATTTGTCATGTCATGTATAATAATAAAATGTAATATATTCATTTGAAAGCTTTTAATGAATATATACAACGCAAACATTCACGTGTTCATGATTGAGAAAGGGACAATTGCACCGCTTGGTGGATTAAAACAGGTTTTTTTTATAAAGATTTGAGGTAGAGTGGGTCTTGAAAAAGTGGGTTGCATATATTATCTTTTGATGTATTAATTTGTCGTAAATGCATTGGGCAGTAAAAACAGAAAAAATCTTGTCCAAAAAATTTTCCCACTTGGGAATTTTGTAGAAAAAATATTGTTACAACCTGTTCGTCGGATCTTGTTCACGCATCTTACTGCTACGTGTTGAAATCCTCTTTCTTGGTGGCGAAATATTAGGTGCGTTGTCTGCCACACATTGGGGGTCATGCAGTCCGTCTTCTCTCGCGTTTTCGTTTATGTCCATGTCATCATTGATACTGCATTCATGTTGCTCACGATCGGATGTTCTTATTTGTTGTTTGTGTTACGGGTCGCTATTGAAAATCCTTCTTCATCGGTATTTGATTCCTTATTGATGGTACTGGTTGTTGGTTTGGAAACATTTGCTGTAATCGTTGTTACTTCGATGTTGGTAATGGCAGTTGGTTTAGTGATACTGGGCCCGATCGTTGTTGAGCTAGTGCATACGATGATTGTATACCGGGTTTGGTCGTATTAGGTGGAATTCCTTTAGCAATCTCTGCGCAAGGTTTCCCAGGTGTAAAGGCTGACCACAATATTGACATGTAGGAATCTGTCCTGAGGATGTGGCTAGTATTCGTTGAGAATATTCAACACCATGAGGTGTTTTGTATGTGAAAGTCATGTAATAGGAAATAGGTTTTGTCAGACGAATTCTCACCTCACGTATGCCGTTGCGGAATCTTGGGAAGAAGTTCCTCCAATTATCTTTCTTAACACTATACACTTCTCCGTATTTTGACATGATTTGTTTGATAGCCGAGGAACGAGTACGTGGTGCCAGGTCATGCATCTTTATTTCAATACTGTCAACATCTATATACGTTGGGATACTGTGTAAACTGTCATTGCATTCGATGACGTGTTTCATGTTGTTCTGGGAAGCTAATGATTCTGCTTGACTAATGTTTTTGAACAAACTGCATGACGTAAATGGTGGAAATCCACCGAGTGAACTTCTGCTACGTTGAGCTTCATGTTCACCTTCAACATTTGCTCCACTTCACGAATTGATAGTCTTACTGGACATTTCGAGTAGCCAACAACAACACAGTTTGCCCGCAACGGGATATACTCTTGCTTTGCATTGTCACTCATTGTTTGTTCAAGTTTCACACACTAGGTAGAAGGAATCAATTTTTGCTTTTGCAAATAGACCAAGCGCGGGTGAATTTGATTGCTTGCCATGCGATTTTTTTTTATTTCGATTATATTGGTTTTAACCTTAAGGTCATTCGCCTCTTCGGGTTAGAAAAATCTCTTATGAAATTTTTTTAACCCTATGTGCGGGGTCGGGACTCGAACCCAAGTGCGCTGCGTACAAGGCAATCGATTTACCAACTACGCTATGCCCACCCCCGCCATGCGATTTCTAGTTTCTGAACTGAGCGAGATGAGAAACCGAACTGATCTCTAACTTTTTCTCCAAGCTCGTAGGGAACTTTTTTTTTAATTTCGATTATAGAGGTTTTAACATTAAGGTCATTCGCCTCTTCGGGCTAGAAAAATCTCTTATGAAAAATTTCTAACCCTATGTGCGGGGTCGGGGCTCGAACCCAGGTGCGCTGTATACAAGGCAATCGATTTACCAACTACGCTACACCCACTCCCTCGTAGGGAACTTATACCTAGATCGATAATCGCGTACTGCACCGGGCGAGCGTTTCTCAGTTTCCTATTCCATGGTATGGTCGCATTACATGCCCTTGTTAGTAGTGCTGTAACTTCGTAACTCCGTAACTTCGTAACTCCGGAACCGGAAGTCGGATCAACTAAAAATTCAATAGCAGCTTATGGGAGCGTTATATCTTTCAGATGAAACTAAGTTTGCGAAAATCGGTTCAGCCATCTCTGAGAAAATTGTGTGAGTTTAAATGACACACACACATACACACACACAGACATTTGCCGATCTCGACGAACTGAATCGAATGGTGTATGACACTCGGCCCTCCGGGCCGCGGTTAAAAAGTCGATTTTTACAGTGATTGCATAGCCTTTCTTTATATGAGAAAGGCAAAAAGGTGCGAAATCGGCAAAGTCCAAAAAAATCGATTTTCACAAAAAAAATATTTCGTGATGACGTAAAATCTCGACGTTTCATACATTTTAAAGATGTTTGACATCAAAAATACGAATTTGATTTCTGAAATTTCATGGGGTCCCCCTTTGAAAAAAAATTTGAGCTCCGGTTTATATGGGAATTTCATATGTGACCGGACGGTTCAGTCTATATTTCCGGAACCATATAAGCGATCCGTGCGAAATTTTGTAGACATCTGTGGGGATATTATAGCTATCATTGTGAAAATCGGCCCAACCATTTCCGGGAAACTGATGTGAGTTCATCAATTTTGAAAGATGGCCGCTTTTCCCGGGCACTTCCGGCACCGTCTATGGTGGTCAATGTAGTGAACGAAAGTTTGGTTGGCCGTCGGGGACCTAGAACAGCAAATTTAATTTGTTTGAGACACATTTTAGCGAATTTTTTACCTTTTTTGCTTTCATCGGAGTATCGGTTTGAATCACAATTTGCTAAGTGATCGTACGCCATAACCTGTAACTCTGGAACCGAAAGTCGGATCGGGATGAAATTAAGTTTAGTTGAATCGGTCTAGCCATCTCCGAGAAACCGATGTGACTGTTATTCTGAATTTAGATACTTCCGCCGGGGCTTCCGGAACCGATGATGGTGGCCAATGTGGCCAAATAGACTTTGAATGGATGTTAGTGACCTAATACTACAAATCGAAGCAGTTGTGGTCATATTTTGGAAATTTTTTCACCTTTATACATTCATTGCAGAATTTATTAAAATCGACATTTTCTACGTGTTCGTACTCATCACTCTGTAATTCCGGAACCGGAAGTCGGATCCATTAGAAATTCAATAGCAGCCTATGGGAACGTTGCACCTTTCATTTGAGACTAAGTTTGTCAAAATTAGTTCAGCCATCTCTGAGAAAAATGAGTGACATTTTTGGTCACATACACACACAGACGCACATACACACACATACATACATACACACACAGACATTTGCCGAACTCCGGAACAAGATGTCGGTTGAAAATTAAATTCAATAGCGACCTATGGGAATATTATACCTTTCATTTGAATCTTAGTTTGTTAAAATCGGTGCAGCCATCTCCGAGAAACTGATGTGGACCTTTTGTTAACAAATCCGCACATACACACATATATACATACATACATACATACATACATACATACATACATACATACATACATACATACATACATACATACATACACACATACATACACACATATATACACACATACATACATACATACACACAGATTACACACATACATACATACACACATATATATTGGCGAACTTCATCTTATTTCGTTATACGATGAAGGAAATGCGGGCGTGAGGGTGATCCAAGGGGAGGGGAGTGATGAAGGAGGGAGGTGTAAGGGCAAGGCGGGGAGGGGAGTGGGGGGTTGTGCGGCGACGCAATACTCAACTGCATATTTTGCCTTCCATTTGAGACTTGGTTTGAGAAAATCGGTTCAGTCATCACCGAAGAACCGATGTGACTTTAATTGTGGAATATGCCCGGAATTCCGGACTTCCGGAATCGTCGATAGTGGACAATATATTCAAAGAATGTTTGATTGGCAATCAGTGATCTAGATCTGCGATTAGATGTAATTTGGAGACCATTTCAATAGTTTTTAGCCTCTGAGGTATTACGATTGTACCGATTTATATGGGAAATTCCAGTGTATCCTTACTAACACCCCTGTAACTCCGGAAGCAAGAGTCAGAACCGAATGAAATTCAGCAGCAGTCAATGGTATTACTGTATCTTTCATTTGAAATCAAGTTTGTGAAAATCGGTAGAGAATTCGTTGGGGAATGGGTGTGATATTAGCTTAGGAACTTGGCGGGTTCCCCGGGGGCGTCATGATCCGTCATAGGTGGCCAATATGGTCAAAACAGCTTTGATTGATCATTAGTGATCCAGACCCGCAAACTAGAGTAATGTTACATCAATTTTAATATGTTTTACATCATTTGAACATCATGGTCGTACCAGTTTATATGGGAATTTGCTGTGTGACCGCACTCTTCAACCCGTAACTCCGGAACCGGAAGTCGGATCAACTAAAAATTCAATAGCAGCTTATGGGAGCGTTATACCTTTTAGATGAAACTAAGTTTGCGAAAATCGGTTCAGCCATCTCTGAGAAAATTGTGTGAGTTTAAATGACACACACACATATACACACACACATACACACACATATACACACACACACATACACACACACATACATACACACACACACCGACATTTGCCGATCTCGACGAACTGAATCGAATGGTGTATGACACTCGGCCCTCCGGGCCTCGGTTAAAAAGTCGATTTTTACAGTGATTGCATAGCCTTTCTTTTTATGAGAAAGGCAAAAAGATTTGTAATGGCCTTATTTAAATCGAAAAACTTTAGCATTACTTTCTTATATGAACTTTTGATTGATTCAGTAATGTTTGTTTGAATTGCTCAAGTAAAACAAATATCTCAACCCCGCTATACGAAATCACCTTATGGAAATGTTCACGAGAACAATCGAAAGAAAATGTAAAAAGAATTTTTTTTTTTTGTTAAAATAAATATTTATTTTTTGTTTGCCCCCCTCCCCTTCAGAAAAAAAATGTGCTTGGACATAATTTTTAAAAAAGATTTGCAATACTGGGTAGGGAAAGTTATGAAAATTTCGAGCCATAGTACTCCAGTGAGAGCAAGGATGTGAAGTATACATATCGGAAAATTAGAAGTATCTTTAGAAAAGCGCTTCTGTTATAATCTAGACAAATATTAAAAGACGCCTTTCTACTGCTTATGTGCAAATTAATAAGTATTGATGCCTTGTTAGCTTAGTGTCGACTATCAGAGATAGTACTTCATCAGCCCTTAGCTTCGCAAATTCTGTAGCATAAGCACTCAAGTTAACTAGCAGAATTTTCATAATAACTTGCATCAATTTTAGACAATTCTAATACAGTGAAGATCCGTTTTTAACAGCCCTTTGGTGAGTTTTAGTCTGTTAAAACGGGGATATTGACAAAATCGGGACATATATTTTTCTTTCTTTTTAACAAAGCGAAGCTCTTAATATTTCTCTTTAGTCCCTAGAGATAGCTTCATAACTCTTTCCGATTATTTAGCATAAATTTCGCTTAATAGGGTCAGACAGCGCAAAATTTAAAATAAAATTAAAATTTGGATTTTTTCATATTAAGGATCTCTATGATATGAAAAATATGCTCAAGAAAAAATTTACTCGAATTCGACTTGGTTCGTCTGCTAGAGCTCATCAAACTACCAACTTTCAATTTCAATTTTCATATGAGGCTGACAAAATCGTGGGCTGATAAAAGCATACAATGTAATGGTACAACAACATGACAACAATGTGCCATAAATACCTTCTCGTCTCAGTGCGACTGTACTCTCCGCAAAATAGATCTTTGTCACACACGTCCATAGCGAACTAGTCCATTGTTCACATTGTTCTTTCAAATTGATGTTCTTTGGGTGTTCAAACAACTCGAATAATTAAAAATCATATTCGATTTTGTTCTGTTTGCTTTCGACCATTTCTAGACAGCCAGTTTATAAAAGGAGCATATAAGTTATTTTACTTCTTCAATCTTTTCCTTATAGGGACTGTGTGGCAAGTCGGACACCTTAAGCGCAATAATTTTTCTAAAATTGCACAAAGCTCCTAAAATTGTATATTCTGTGCATAATCCTTGTTTAAGTGGTTCTTAATAAAATATAATCATTTCAGCGTTTCAAAAAATTGAATTCATTAAAAATTATTGGTTGTCAAAAATGGAGAAAAATTACATTTTAAAAACGCTGCGGGTAAGACCGACACCCCAAAGGGGCAACACCGACACCCTTTTGAACTTTCTTTTTGTCCAATTTTTTCCATTGAAAATGTATTGTGTATGTGTGATAAAGTGCAATTATGTGTATATAAGTATGTGTGATGCAAACGCATGCTTTCTGTAGTTTCATCGCGTAGCAAGAGGAAGAACATTCGAATGCGTGGTGTTATGAATAAATAATGTTTAACGCATGGTTTATATTATGGTATGGGTTTTCTCAAGTAATTCTTTCGAGCTTTATTGCCACTTGTATAGCCATTATAACGAAAAAGAGTTGTTCTGCAAGCAGATTATATACGCTGTTACTAGGACTCATTCACTTAAAAGTGACTCACGCTTCGTAGTAAGCTATTCGGTTCGTGTTGTGATTTTTCGGAACACTGTTGATTAATAATCCGACGGTCAATGAAAATTTTTCATCAATATCATTTCAAAATCTCATATTAGATTATACTTTTCATTTCTTTTTGTAATATAACTATAAATCACGTTCAATTTAATTCTTAATTTTTTTAGTCGGTTTGAGATAATACTGATAAAACAAAAAAAACATAGTTTCGGTGTATTTCAATTATTAACATGACGTGATTGATAATTGTCTCGATGCGCTGTGATTTTGGTGTGCTCAAAGTCGCACATCATGTACGCTAAATTGTGTATGATGAACCCTTGAGCGAATGTATGTTATTCCACTTCATCTCGCATTCTACTTCGCTATACATACATACATACTGTCACTATTAATTACACAATCTGGCCATTATCATTTTTTGCCGAAGCTGAACGAAGGTTCTTATTCAAGGTCTGCCATCTGAAAGGTGTACGTAGCAGGCCTGAGACAATCAGTTTTACAAAACCTTTTCTTCCAACCCGGTAGACAGTAGGTCTTCTTCTAAAAAACAAGTAGCAGGCCTAGAAACATCAGGGTTTATTCCATTTAAAACTTCACTGAGCTTCATTGCAGTTGTCAAATCAGTAGGCCTACTGTGCAATTTCATGAAATATTTTCTTACCACGGAAAATAGCTTTTAGAATGGTCTGGAATTTTCGTTAATCTGAAAGTCGTCGAAAATTAGACACGACTTTATCTCGTGTCTTTGAAGAAATAGAACTGGATGGATTTCAAATCATAATTGTTCAAGCCGCACCGTTTGATAACCTCGGTTGGATGAAACGAAAAATGGAAAATAATGCTAGATGCATTAAATGGGGGTCCTCCTTCAAATCGAGTATATGTATGTAATTGTGTATATGTGTGTATGGATGTATACATGTATTACAATGCGTATATGTATGTAGGTATTTGTATATGTATGTGTGTATGAATGTATGTGTATATTTTTTATGTATACATGTGTGTATCTATGTATGTATATATGCACAGAAAAAAAGTTTTTTGTAATTTTAAATTTATTTTCGTGCACATATTTGGTCGGTGTTGGGTCAGACCGGACTGAGTGACAATGCATTGATTTCGAGAAAAACGCGTTTAAATTTTGAATCGCAGCATCCTTTACATTATAGTTGGAAAATAATTTTTGCCATAATTCTTGTTTATTGTTTCATATTTCAAATCTGGTAAAAGTGGAATGTAGCTGAAGAAATTCTTTATCCAGGGCTACCATTAACTCATTTTTTGATGTTTTGCGACTTAGTCCGGTCTGACTTGACACCGACCAATGCACTTTAATGTATTTTTAATCCAATATTGCTGTAAAATAAATGACATGTAATATTACACGAACGAAAGTGTAAAATCATATGCTTTTTGATGCTCCCATTGAGTGCATCGAATTCAACTTATTTGTCAATCAAATTTTTGTTTCAAGCTTTGTATGTTTACATTCGTATTGATTTACGTGTCGTTTAAATTTCATTATTTTTGGTGTGTGTGTGTGTGTGTGTATGTGTATATGTGGGTATATGTACATATAAATGTTCAAAAAATGGTGCATTATACACGGGATTGTTTTGTAGTGCACACATATACTATATTAATGTAAAAAACTGATACTTCTGGATAGAAGTCAGATCTTCCTCCAATTACAGCCCCTTGGAGATCTCCAATGGAACAACTTACACAAGTCCAGCAGGCAGTGACACCAGACTAAGAGAAACGAAAGCGCTGAGGAAAACACGGAGTCTATCGGTTCTTTTTAATGTAGAATACATTTAAGGTTTCAATATAGGGGTCCCGTTTCAAAATATCGGCTGCGGCGCCGCGTCAGATTTTGAACGTTAATAACTTTTATCATACTTAACAGAATGATTTGATTTTTAGACCAATTTGTTGCAAATATGTTCCTCTATGCTGTATTAAAATTTGAAGTATGTATAACATGTACTAATAACAAAAAAAATGTGTTTTGAAAAATCTTTCGAAAACGACTCGGAAAAGTGAAAATTTTCAGCCCATCCCGCACAGAGCCGTCGTTATGGTAGACCAACCGAACAATAAAATAATGAAAAGTTTATATATAGGTCCATTACATGTTTGTTCGTATGGTTATTCGCATTGGGTTGCTTGACGAGAGCACTTGGTGGGGGAAAGACGGCATATTCCTTTGGTTAGGCCATTAGAAGCCGGACGGAAAGGAAAGGCTCATGCACGGCACGAGAACGAGCGAGAAAGCGATAGTAGTGCATATTAGCGCGATTATATAAATATCTGTCGGTCGGTTTTTCTCATCATTCGTATTCGTTCAAGCACTAGCAAGCAGCCAGTCCACCGAAGAAAAGCAGTCGGCGATGACGACGGCGGAAAAAGTGCCCCAGCTACTGGTGACTCATCGCAACCCGATCAGGAACTGTCGCCCTGCAAGAATTTCGCCCCAACTAAAGGGCAACAGAGAAACTAATCTGCGTTCTAATAAGAGTTAAACTGGCTCACCGTGTCCGCGGGGAGTGCGTCTGAATTATGCTCCCGCAATAAAACAATAAACGGTTCTTTACAGGACCAATTAATTGTGTTCTAATAAGAGTTAAACTGAAATTTACATTTTATGGTGTATAACAAATAATTTTCAGAAAGCAATATAAGAAATACGATGTGTGGAAAGAAAGAAAGAGAATTTAAATTATCTTCTCTCGCTCGTTTTCGTGCACTGCTTTTCCATTCCTTTCTGCTGCTACTACCATCATAACTAAAACGAATGTGCGTGTTCCCCCACCATCTCATGACCAGTGTTGCCACAATTGCATGTCGCTATTACAATTTGAATTATTTTATTGATCCTCTCTAGTATTGATAAAATATAGAACGTGCAAAGTACACTAGTCGCATGCTTTTATTCGAACTTTTTGGCAGCCTCCGTTGATTAACTGCATAAATCGATTTGTTTGTGCAGCTCCTTTCTAGTAGCAAACTAGATAGCCTTTATCAGCGCTAACAAATAACACGAAAGAATTTAAATTTGTGAAAATCTTTTCCTTCCTTCTTTTCAAATCTGCAACATTCTTTGAAAATATTGTTTGAATGTTGTTATTGAAAAACTGAACATGCAAGTTTGCTAGCATTGGCCACTAGATTGAAGGCGATGGAAAGACAGAATATTCGTTTTGGTTATGCTAGTATTGGTAGCCGAACGGAAAGGAAAGGCGCAGGAATGGCACGAAAACGAGCGAGAGAGCGATAGTAGTGCTTTCTCGTATATGAATATTGGTCGTTCGGTTTTTCTCATCATTCGTATTCGTTCAAGCACTAGCAAGCAGCCAGTCCACCGAAGGAAAGCAGTTGGCAATAGCGACGGACGGAAAAAGTGCCCCAGCTACTGGTGACTCATCGGAACTGTCGCCCTGCAAGAATTTCGCCCCAACTAAAGGGCAACAGAGTAGGCTATCGTTCCAGCGTCTGGGTCGTGAGATTGTGCAGGACTGCAAAGTCGAGCTACGCTTACAAAGCTCAGTCGTAATGATGCCCCGAGAAGCCAACGATGCCTACTTGGTCGGTTTGTTCGAGAATGCAAAATAGTGCTTTCTAGCTCACCGTGTCCGCGGGGAGTGCGTCTGAATTATGCTCCCGCAATAAAACAATAAACGGTTCTTTACAGGACCAATTAATTGTGTTCTAATAAGAGTTAAACTGAAATTTACATTTTATGGTGTATAACAAATAATTTTCAGAAAGCAATATAAGAAATACGATGTGTGGAAAGAAAGAAAGAGAATTTAAATTATCTTCTCTCGCTCGTTTTCGTGCACTGCTTTTCCATTCCTTTCTGCTGCTACTACCATCATAACTAAAACGAATGTGCGTGTTCCCCCACCATCTCATGGCCAGTGTTGCCACAATTCCATGTCGCTATAACAATTTGAATTATTTTATTGATCCTCTCTAGTATTGATAAAATATAGAACATGCAAAGTACACTAGTCGCATGCTTTTATTCGAACTTTTTGGCAGCCTCCGTTGATTAACTGCATAAATCGATTTGTTTGTGCAGCTCCTTGCTAGTAGCAAACTAAATAGCCTTTATCAGCGCTAACAAATAAAACAAAAGAATTTAAATTTGTGAAAATCTTCTCCTTCCTTCTTTTCAAATCTGCAACATTCTTTGAAAATATTGTTGGAATGTTGTTATTGAAAAACTGAACATGCAAGTTTGCTAGCACTGGCCACTAGATTGAAGGCGATGGAAAGACAGAATATTCGTTTTGGTTATGCTAGTATTGGTAGCCGAACGGAAAGGAAAGGCACAGGAATGGCACGAAAACGAGCGGGAGAGCGATAGTAGTGCTTTCTTGTGTTTTCATATATGAATATTGGTCGGTCGGTTTTTCTCATCATTCGTATTCGTTCAAGCACTAGCAAGCAGCCAGTCCACCGGAGGAAAGCAGTTGGCGATGATGACGGTCCGCAAAAGTGCCCCAGCTACTGGTGGCCCATCGCAACCAACTACCGATCAGGAACTGTCGCCATGCTAGTATTTCGCCCCAACTAAAGGGCAACGGAGCAACTAATCCGCTGGCTAACATTTCAGCGTCTGGTTCGTAAGGTTGTGTATTACTTCAAAGTCGAGCTACGCTTACAAAACTCAGCCGTAATGAAGCCACTGATGCCTACTTGGTCGGTTTGTGGGAGTGGGCGTAAATTACAATAAAAGCAACGGTTCTTTTCAGGACCAATCAATTGTGTTCTAGTGAGAGTTAAACTGAAACTTTTATTTTAAGGTGTGTAGCAAATTTTCAACAAGCAACATAATACGTTGGGTGGAAAGAAGTAGCTTGCACACGGAACAAAAATTTAAATTATCCTCTCGCTCGTTTCGTGCACTGCTTTTCCATTCCTTTCTACTGTTATTATCAGTATTACCAAAACGAATGTGTTGTTGCATGTGTTTAAGAGAAACGTTGAAGTCGCATGCTTCTATTCAAGCTTTTTGGCAGCCCCCGTGAACTAACTGCATTAAATGATTTTTTGTGCAGCTCCGTGCTAGTAGCAAACAAAATGGCCCTACCAGTGTCTGATTCGTGAGATTGTGCAGGATTTCAAAGTCGAGCTAAGCTTATAAAGTTCAGCCGTAATGGTACCCGAAGAAGCCAGTCTTGTCGTTTTGTTCGAGGCTACAAAACAGTTCGCCAGGCACGTAACTATCATGCCAAAAATATCCAACGATCCAGCGCATCACCATCAACACCAACGCCGATACCAAAGGTTCTTTTCAGAACCACCATTATTACCATAGAGAATTATTTGAAAATTTCCCATTCAAACGTGATTCTGTTGAATATTATTAGATTTAAATTAACGTCTCGAATTGAAATCACGACGCTCCGGTTATGTGACAGACATTACCCACCCATCTTTTTTTATTGTGACCACGACACCCCATTTCAATATTTCTGAATGAACAGAAGGTCGAGTTTGGAAAGTTTGTAACTTTCATTGTACTTAACCAAATTACACAATGTTCGCACTAATGATTCAGAAATATGATCAGGAATCTTCTGTTAGATTTGTAAGTATGTATAATTTACATGAATAAAGAAAAATTGATTTTCAGGAATCAATTATTATCTGTTCTTCCATTGGCCAGTACTACGCGACTTCCTCATGCTAACAATTAATTTCATCGTTAGCCATCTCCCTCACCAAGGCCAACAACGCCAACAAAACCGGTCCTTTTCAGGACCACCATCATTTTTGTAAAGAATAATTTGAAATATTCCTCGCCCAAATCACCTTTTGTCCGAAAATTCCAATGAGTATCAACATATTTGAAGAACGTGTTCCTTATGTATTCTACATCTCTCCGGTTATGTCGCAGACATTACCCACCCATCTTTTTTATTTCCCCTTTTCTTTCTTAAATAAGCAGGAATTCAAGAAATGTGGCTGAGAGTCAAAGGAGACTTAAATGGGAGATAGAAATGAAGGTAGAAAACTGCAAAAATGGTAAGTTTTCTAGTACACATGTGTTATGTTATATATATATATATATATATATATATATATATATATATATATATATATATATATATATATATATATATATATATATATATATATATATATATATATATATATATATATATATATATATATATATATATATATATATATATATATATATATATATATATATATATATATATATATATATATATATATATATATATATATATATATATATATATATATATATATATATATATATATATATATATATATATATATATATATATATATATATATATATAACATAACACATGTGTACTAGAAAACTTACCATTTTTGCAGTTTTCTACCTTCATTTCTATCTCCCATTTAAGTCTCCTTTGACTCTCATCCACATTTCTTGAATTCCTGCTTATTTAAGAAAGAAAAGGGGAAATAAAAAAGAACCGATAGACTCCGTGTTTTCCTCAGCGCTTTCGTTTCTCTTAGTCTGGTGTCACTGCCTGCTGGACTTGTGTAAGTTGTTCCATTGGAGATCTCCAAGGGGCTGTAATTGGAGGAAGATCTGACTTCTATCCAGAAGTATCAGTTTTTTACATTAATATAGTATATGTGTGCACTACAAAACAATCCCGTGTATAATGCACCATTTTTTGAACATTTATATGTACATATACCCACATATACACATACACACACACACACACACACACCAAAAATAATGAAATTTAAACGACACGTAAATCAATACGAATGTAAACATACAAAGCTTGAAACAAAAATTTGATTGACAAATAAGTTGAATTCGATGCACTCAATGGGAGCATCAAAAAGCATATGATTTTACACTTTCGTTCGTGTAATATTACATGTCATTTATTTTACAGCAATATTGGATTAAAAATACATTAAAGTGCATTGGTCGGTGTCAAGTCAGACCGGACTAAGTCGCAAAACATCAAAAAATGAGTTAATGGTAGCCCTGGATAAAGAATTTCTTCAGCTACATTCCACTTTTACCAGATTTGAAATATGAAACAATAAACAAGAATTATGGCAAAAATTATTTTCCAACTATAATGTAAAGGATGCTGCGATTCAAAATTTAAACGCGTTTTTCTCGAAATCAATGCATTGTCACTCAGTCCGGTCTGACCCAACACCGACCAAATATGTGCACGAAAATAAATTTAAAATTACAAAAAACTTTTTTTCTGTGCATATATACATACATAGATACACACATGTATACATAAAAAATATACACATACATTCATACACACATACATATACAAATACCTACATACATATACGCATTGTAATACATGTATACATCCATACACACATATACACAATTACATACATATACTCGATTTGAAGGAGGACCCCCATTTAATGCATCTAGCATTATTTTCCATTTTTCGTTTCATCCAACCGAGGTTATCAAACGGTGCGGCTTGAACAATTATGATTTGAAATCCATCCAGTTCTATTTCTTCAAAGACACGAGATAAAGTCGTGTCTAATTTTCGACGACTTTCAGATTAACGAAAATTCCAGACCATTCTAAAAGCTATTTTCCGTGGTAAGAAAATATTTCATGAAATTGCACAGTAGGCCTACTGATTTGACAACTGCAATGAAGCTCAGTGAAGTTTTAAATGGAATAAACCCTGATGTTTCTAGGCCTGCTACTTGTTTTTTAGAAGAAGACCTACTGTCTACCGGGTTGGAAGAAAAGGTTTTGTAAAACTGATTGTCTCAGGCCTGCTACGTACACCTTTCAGATGGCAGACCTTGAATAAGAACCTTCGTTCAGCTTCGGCAAAAAATGATAATGGCCAGATTGTGTAATTAATAGTGACAGTATGTATGTATGTATAGCGAAGTAGAATGCGAGATGAAGTGGAATAACATACATTCGCTCAAGGGTTCATCATACACAATTTAGCGTACATGATGTGCGACTTTGAGCACACCAAAATCACAGCGCATCGAGACAATTATCAATCACGTCATGTTAATAATTGAAATACACCGAAACTATGTTTTTTTTGTTTTATCAGTATTATCTCAAACCGACTAAAAAAATTAAGAATTAAATTGAACGTGATTTATAGTTATATTACAAAAAGAAATGAAAAGTATAATCTAATATGAGATTTTGAAATGATATTGATGAAAAATTTTCATTGACCGTCGGATTATTAATCAACAGTGTTCCGAAAAATCACAACACGAACCGAATAGCTTACTACGAAGCGTGAGTCACTTTTAAGTGAATGAGTTCTAGTAACAGCGTATATAATCTGCTTGCAGAACAACTCTTTTTCGTTATAATGGCTATACAAGTGGCAATAAAGCTCGAAAGAATTACTTGAGAAAACCCATACCATAATATAAACCATGCGTTAAACATTATTTATTCATAACACCACGCATTCGAATGTTCTTCCTCTTGCTACGCGATGAAACTACAGAAAGCATGCGTTTGCATCACACATACTTATATACACATAATTGCACTTTATCACACATACACAATACATTTTCAATGGAAAAAATTGGACAAAAAGAAAGTTCAAAAGGGTGTCGGTGTTGCCCCTTTGGGGTGTCGGTCTTACCCGCAGCGTTTTTAAAATGTAATTTTTCTCCATTTTTGACAACCAATAATTTTTAATGAATTCAATTTTTTGAAACGCTGAAATGATTATATTTTATTAAGAACCACTTAAACAAGGATTATGCACAGAATATACAATTTTAGGAGCTTTGTGCAATTTTAGAAAAATTATTGCGCTTAAGGTGTCCGACTTGCCACACAGTCCCTATAAGGAAAAGATTGAAGAAGTAAAATAACTTATATGCTCCTTTTATAAACTGGCTGTCTAGAAATGGTCGAAAGCAAACAGAACAAAATCGAATATGATTTTTAATTATTCGAGTTGTTTGAACACCCAAAGAACATCAATTTGAAAGAACAATGTGAACAATGGACTAGTTCGCTATGGACGTGTGTGACAAAGATCTATTTTGCGGAGAGTACAGTCGCACTGAGACGAGAAGGTATTTATGGCACATTGTTGTCATGTTGTTGTACCATTACATTGTATGCTTTTATCAGCCCACGATTTTGTCAGCCTCATATGAAAATTGAAATTGAAAGTTGGTAGTTTGATGAGCTCTAGCAGACGAACCAAGTCGAATTCGAGTAAATTTTTTCTTGAGCATATTTTTCATATCATAGAGATCCTTAATATGAAAAAATCCAAATTTTAATTTTATTTTAAATTTTGCGCTGTCTGACCCTATTAAGCGAAATTTATGCTAAATAATCGGAAAGAGTTATGAAGCTATCTCTAGGGACTAAAGAGAAATATTAAGAGCTTCGGTTTGTTAAAAAGAAAGAAAAATATATGTCCCGATTTTGTCAATATCCCCGTTTTAACAGACCAAATACTAAATACGCGTCGATTTCCTGCTTAAATGGAATCGAAAGTCTTACTGTAATGTTACAATCCAATTGATACAAACATTACAGTAAGGCGGAACTAGTTGATGGAACGATGACCTCGGAACATGTCTGGCACTGTACACGAAATGGGTCATCGGAAAGTCAATTGAGCTAACACCTTCTTAATCCGTGAAACAAGTTATTTGCATGAATGTTTATATACATGCAAACATCTTTTTCTGTAAATCACTACCAGCTAGTGGGAGATAGGATGGTTAACACACACACATTTCTATTATTAACATGACGTAATTATAGTATAATTGAACACAACAAATATACCCAGTCGTTTGTATCGAATCAAAAACGAACCCAATCATCTAAACACCGTGTCAGTCTTACCCCACCCAAAAACTGGCGGCCTTACCCCAACAGCGCACATTTTTGTTAAATGCTCAATTAACAGTATTGAAATACTCAAACTTATCTTCTATACACACAAATAACGATATGGAGAGTAGAATAGAATGTGTGACACAAAAACTGGTTATTTTCAAAGCTTTTGTGTTATTAAAACCTTAAAATGTATCAACTAAAAATAACATCCAAAAGCGCATCAACTTTGCTTTCGCTTGTTTTGTTTATTTCGTTGACGTTTAATGAATCCATATGGCATCGATGTGTATCGAAATGCCTAAAATAATCGTGCTAATAATATCCTGTCATAATATTGTATGATTTAAAATTTGATATCCGGGAAAAGTCGTGAGGTGTCGGGCTTTACCCAGGGTGTCGGGCTTACCCCCAGATCCCCTACACTAGTTATAACATTATTTATTACTTGTATGGACTTGTCAGTTTTCAGATTTCGTCCAAATCTGAAAAAATGAGATCCGTTCAGATTTCGAAATATATGTGTTAGTTAATTGTCAGCTAATAATTTTTGCTGAATTAATACTATCAATAGTAGAAGTATTATTCGAACAGCATCATCTTGAATATAACCAAACATGGTAATTCTTGAAAAAATATTTACACAGCTAAACTAAAATTATGAACATTCAACCGTTTGGCGAAGCTACAACCTGAACAAAGATTTCACGAACAGTACTACTTTCATTAGTTGATACCTCAAATCAACCGACCTATCAAATACGTCATTACGAAACACATCTACTCTGCAATACAGATATGAAATTAGTTTAGTTTGGAAATATAAATGATTTTTGGCTTTCTTATATACATATTAGGAAATCACTTCAAAAATCGACCTGCCATTTGAGTCCCAGAGGGCCAAGTGTCACATACTCTTCGATTCAAATCGTCGAAATTTTCTCAGAAATGGATGAACCGCTTTGCACAAACTTAGTTTGATATGAACGGTTCTAACGCTCCCACAAGCTGCTATTGTATTTTTTGTTGATCCTGCTTCCGCTTCCGGAATTATGGGCTGAAGACTGCAGCCACATAGCAAATTCCTATATAAACTTGCAACATGAAGATGTTCAAATGATGCAATACATATTGAAACGGATTTAACATTACTTGGATTAGTGGGCCTAGATCCCTAAAGACCAATCAAAGTAGTTTTGGCCATATTGGCCACCACTTAGGGGGGTGAAGATAGCGTAGTTGGTAAATCGATTGCCTTGTACCCAGCTCACCTGGGTTCAATTTCCAACCCCGCACATAGGGTTAGAGATTTCTCTAAAAAGATTTCTCCAACCCGAAAAAGAGGCGAATGATCCTAAGGATAAAACCTTTATAATCAAAACAAAAAAAATATTGGCTATCTATGACGGTTCTTGATACTCAAAATTCGTAAATACGATTATATCACACCTATTTCTCAGCAAATTCTTAACTGATTTTTACAAACTTGATTTCAAATGATAAATACATTTCACCCATTGACTGCTATTGAATTTCATTCAGATCTGACTTTTGATTCCGGAGTTACTACGGTTACATAGGAATTTAAGCCAAACTAAGGTACCGGGCATATTCCAGAATTAAAGTCACATCGGATTCGGTGATGACTGAATCCATTTCCACCAACTAGGCCTCTCTCACATCCTCTTTTACATATATAATCCCTTTCCCCTCCCACTGCATTCCAAACTATGTTATACGAAGACAACATTTAATTCATGCTGATTTATCCACTTAAATATTATATTTTTTGTTCCAAGGACGTCATCCTCAACATGTTGCTAATCAGGTTCGTGGCAATCGTGCCCCTGTAAATATGTGCAAAGTGTAATAAGAATGTAATAGACATTTTCACAAATATATTGAATATAACTTGCTATTAAATAAATGAGAAAGGCACAATTACACCATTAGGTGGATTAAAACAGATTTTTATATATACTAGAAGAATTTCTGTTATATTTTCTGTTATTTTACCAACTAACGAGACCTGAGTTATAACACAACTTGTTATCATAACAAAGTAGCACAGCCTGTAATAATTTTGTTATTTCTTTCTGATCGGGTATCACAACTATTGGGTCTTACACAGCGTTTCCTTTTTTTAACAATTTGGCAAAAAGTAGAGGTTTAACTTACATGTGCGGTTTTTTTAGCTGTAGAATTGAAAAATCTTTCAAATAAATACAAATACATAGCATATATAAGTAAATTTGAGTTAGTTTACTATTAAAATTGCTTAGGCGTTGGAATAGTTCATCCACTATTGTGTCATCTCCCCTAAATCACTTCATAAAATCATTCAAATTGTTCAAAGGTTGCATCCAACTATTTAACAAGTTGTTCAAAACTTTGATGTGGCGAAATGCAGAACAGATATTGCGAAAAACTTGAACTGTGAAAAATTTACGATGATGGGTAAACGATTTTTAATTAAAAACGCTTTTAATCCACCTAACAGTGTGATGAGACATTTCTTATAACTCTTATCACTCTCTTCGGATATTATATCGTTTGAGAACATTTAGAACTTGATGTTTCGCGATGTTTTTGATAACACATACTACATGGGATAGTGACAGGACTCACAGAATCGCTCAAATCAGCATAGGACAACATCAGTGCTAGAAATCTCAAACCAAATAAATGGGAAAGCGAAAAATTGGCCCATAAAATAGACATACAAACGAATTATTGTTAATGTTCCTGTTAATAAAATATCTAAATTCCGCAATCAATGCATTGTGGTGGGAAAACTGAATTTTCCTTTTATGTATATTGTACTGAGCCAAAAAAATCGAATTTTGTTTTGAATCGATTTGAAGTTTATACTTTACTCAAATTTCCAACGCGACTGAGAACTAAGAAATCAACGCTTTTTCTTGAAAAAAAGCGATACTAGCAGTGACACCATTCAAAGAAAATCAACAGTGAATATTTCCAGACTTGGTTTTATTTCCTATTTAAGAACTATTGTGTTTTTTACATTCTATATTGCATGATTCAGTGATCGAAACCCAAAACTTCATGAAGTATTTGAAATCATTAAATTAAAATTTGTGTTTACTATTGAAATTGACAAAATGATAGTATCGCCACTTTGGCGATTGTTTACTTTTTCGGTCCCACCTATCAGCATTGAAGTATCGCCCTTACGTTTTTTTACAATACCAATTTTACAATTGGTGGGGGTTTGGTGAAAATCGATCTTACTGTCTAAACGGCATAATTCCGAAACCGTAATTTTTGAAGTTTTAAAATCATGCAGAATTATTTTTTTCAGAAAATAGTAACAGAGTTCGTGTCTTTAGCGAATTTGTTGAGACTTTATTGCAGTCATAAATATTAACCTGAGAAAATTCACCATAAATACTTCTTGGACGATATACCGTCAACATTATTTCATCAAATGATGCGCTGTTTAACGTTTGTAAAACTCATCGAAGATACTAAACCTCCGAAATTGGCGGTTTCAAAATGATGTTATCTTGACCTTAAATTACTGTTATATATATATATATATATATATATATATATATATATATATATATATATATATATATATATATATATATATATATATATATATATATATATATATATATATATATATATATATATATATATATATATATATATATATATATATATATATATATATATATATATATATATATATATATATATATATATATATATATATATATATATATATATATATATATATATATATATATATATATATATATATATAACAGTAATTTAAGGTCAAGATAACATCATTTTGAAACCGCCAATTTCGGAGGTTTAGTATCTTCGATGAGTTTTACAAACGTTAAACAGCGCATCATTTGATGAAATAATGTTGACGGTATATCGTCCAAGAAGTATTTATGGTGAATTTTCTCAGGTTAATATTTATGACTGCAATAAAGTCTCAACAAATTCGCTAAAGACACGAACTCTGTTACTATTTTCTGAAAAAAATAATTCTGCATGATTTTAAAACTTCAAAAATTACGGTTTCGGAATTATGCCGTTTAGACAGTAAGATCGATTTTCACCAAACCCCCACCAATTGTAAAATTGGTATTGTAAAAAAACGTAAGGGCGATACTTCAATGCTGATAGGTGGGACCGAAAAAGTAAACAATCGCCAAAGTGGCGATACTATCATTTTGTCAATTTCAATAGTAAACACAAATTTTAATTTAATGATTTCAAATACTTCATGAAGTTTTGGGTTTCGATCACTGAATCATGCAATATAGAATGTAAAAAACACAATAGTTCTTAAATAGGAAATAAAACCAAGTCTGGAAATATTCACTGTTGATTTTCTTTGAATGGTGTCACTGCTAGTATCGCTTTTTTTCAAGAAAAAGCGTTGATTTCTTAGTTCTCAGTCGCGTTGGAAATTTGAGTAAAGTATAAACTTCAAATCGATTCAAAACAAAATTCGATTTTTTTGGCTCAGTACAATATACATAAAAGGAAAATTCAGTTTTCCCACCACAATGCATTGATTGCGGAATTTAGATATTTTATTAACAGGAACATTAACAATAATTCGTTTGTATGTCTATTTTATGGGCCAATTTTTCGCTTTCCCATTTATTTGGTTTGAGATTTCTAGCACTGATGTTGTCCTATGCTGATTTGAGCGATTCTGTGAGTCCTGTCACTATCCCATGTAGTATGTGTTATCAAAAACATCGCGAAACATGTTATCAAAAACATCGCGAAACATCAAGTTCTAAATGTTCTCAAACGATATAATATCCGAAGAGAGTGATAAGAGTTATAAGAAATGTCTCATCACACTGTTAGGTGGATTAAAAGCGTTTTTAATTAAAAATCGTTTACCCATCATCGTAAATTTTTCACAGTTCAAGTTTTTCGCAATATCTGTTCTGCATTTCGCCACATCAAAGTTTTGAACAACTTGTTAAATAGTTGGATGCAACCTTTGAACAATTTGAATGATTTTATGAAGTGATTTAGGGGAGATGACACAATAGTGGATGAACTATTCCAACGCCTAAGCAATTTTAATAGTAAACTAACTCAAATTTACTTATATATGCTATGTATTTGTATTTATTTGAAAGATTTTTCAATTCTACAGCTAAAAAAACCGCACATGTAAGTTAAACCTCTACTTTTTGCCAAATTGTTAAAAAAAGGAAACGCTGTGTAAGACCCAATAGTTGTGATACCCGATCAGAAAGAAATAACAAAATTATTACAGGCTGTGCTACTTTGTTATGATAACAAGTTGTGTTATAACTCAGGTCTCGTTAGTTGGTAAAATAACAGAAAATATAACAGAAATTCTTCTAGTATATATAAAAATCTGTTTTAATCCACCTAATGGTGTAATTGTGCCTTTCTCATTTATTTAATAGCAAGTTATATTCAATATATTTGTGAAAATGTCTATTACATTCTTATTACACTTTGCACATATTTACAGGGGCACGATTGCCACGAACCTGATTAGCAACATGTTGAGGATGACGTCCTTGGAACAAAAAATATAATATTTAAGTGGATAAATCAGCATGAATTAAATGTTGTCTTCGTATAACATAGTTTGGAATGCAGTGGGAGGGGAAAGGGATTATATATGTAAAAGAGGATGTGAGAGAGGCCTAGTTGGTGGAAATGGATTCAGTCATCACCGAATCCGATGTGACTTTAATTCTGGAATATGCCCGGTACCTTAGTTTGGCTTAAATTCCTATGTAACCGTAGTAACTCCGGAATCAAAAGTCAGATCTGAATGAAATTCAATAGCAGTCAATGGGTGAAATGTATTTATCATTTGAAATCAAGTTTGTAAAAATCAGTTAAGAATTTGCTGAGAAATAGGTGTGATATAATCGTATTTACGAATTTTGAGTATCAAGAACCGTCATAGATAGCCAATATTTTTTTTGTTTTGATTATAAAGGTTTTATCCTTAGGATCATTCGCCTCTTTTTCGGGTTGGAGAAATCTTTTTAGAGAAATCTCTAACCCTATGTGCGGGGTTGGAAATTGAACCCAGGTGAGCTGGGTACAAGGCAATCGATTTACCAACTACGCTATCTTCACCCCCCTAAGTGGTGGCCAATATGGCCAAAACTACTTTGATTGGTCTTTAGGGATCTAGGCCCACTAATCCAAGTAATGTTAAATCCGTTTCAATATGTATTGCATCATTTTGAACATCTTCATGTTGCAAGTTTATATAGGAATTTGCTATGTGGCTGCAGTCTTCAGCCCATAATTCCGGAAGCGGAAGCAGGATCAACAAAAAATACAATAGCAGCTTGTGGGAGCGTTAGAACAGCGGTTCATCCATTTCTGAGAAAATTTCGACGATTTGAATCGAAGAGTATGTGACACTTGGCCCTCTGGGACTCAAATGGCAGGTCGATTTTTGAAGTGATTTCCTAATATGTATATAAGAAAGCCAAAAATCATTTATATTTCCAAACTAAACTAATTTCATATCTGTATTGCAGAGTAGATGTGTTTCGTAATGACGTATTTGATAGGTCGGTTGATTTGAGGTATCAACTAATGAAAGTAGTACTGTTCGTGAAATCTTTGTTCAGGTTGTAGCTTCGCCAAACGGTTGAATGTTCATAATTTTAGTTTAGCTGTGTAAATATTTTTTCAAGAATTACCATGTTTGGTTATATTCAAGATGATGCTGTTCGAATAATACTTCTACTATTGATAGTATTAATTCAGCAAAAATTATTAGCTGACAATTAACTAACACATATATTTCGAAATCTGAACGGATCTCATTTTTTCAGATTTGGACGAAATCTGAAAACTGACAAGTCCATACAAGTAATAAATAATGTTATAACTAGTGTAGGGGATCTGGGGGTAAGCCCGACACCCTGGGTAAAGCCCGACACCTCACGACTTTTCCCGGATATCAAATTTTAAATCATACAATATTATGACAGGATATTATTAGCACGATTATTTTAGGCATTTCGATACACATCGATGCCATATGGATTCATTAAACGTCAACGAAATAAACAAAACAAGCGAAAGCAAAGTTGATGCGCTTTTGGATGTTATTTTTAGTTGATACATTTTAAGGTTTTAATAACACAAAAGCTTTGAAAATAACCAGTTTTTGTGTCACACATTCTATTCTACTCTCCATATCGTTATTTGTGTGTATAGAAGATAAGTTTGAGTATTTCAATACTGTTAATTGAGCATTTAACAAAAATGTGCGCTGTTGGGGTAAGGCCGCCAGTTTTTGGGTGGGGTAAGACTGACACGGTGTTTAGATGATTGGGTTCGTTTTTGATTCGATACAAACGACTGGGTATATTTGTTGTGTTCAATTATACTATAATTACGTCATGTTAATAATAGAAATGTGTGTGTGTTAACCATCCTATCTCCCACTAGCTGGTAGTGATTTACAGAAAAAGATGTTTGCATGTATATAAACATTCATGCAAATAACTTGTTTCACGGATTAAGAAGGTGTTAGCTCAATTGACTTTCCGATGACCCATTTCGTGTACAGTGCCAGACATGTTCCGAGGTCATCGTTCCATCAACTTGTTCCGCCTTACTGTAATGTTTGTATCAATTGGATTGTAACATTACAGTAAGACTTTCGATTCCATTTAAGCAGGAAATCGACGCGTATTTAGTATTTGGTCTGTTAAAACGGGGATATTGACAAAATCGGGACATATATTTTTCTTTCTTTTTAACAAACCGAAGCTCTTAATATTTCTCTTTAGTCCCTAGAGATAGCTTCATAACTCTTTCCGATTATTTAGCATAAATTTCGCTTAATAGGGTCAGACAGCGCAAAATTTAAAATAAAATTAAAATTTGGATTTTTTCATATTAAGGATCTCTATGATATGAAAAATATGCTCAAGAAAAAATTTACTCGAATTCGACTTGGTTCGTCTGCTAGAGCTCATCAAACTACCAACTTTCAATTTCAATTTTCATATGCAGAATTATTTTTTTCAGAAAATAGTAACAGAGTTCGTGTCTTTAGCGAATTTGTTGAGACTTTATTGCAGTCATAAATATTAACCTGAGAAAATTCACCATAAATACTTCTTGGACGATATACCGTCAACATTATTTCATCAAATGATGCGCTGTTTAACGTTTGTAAAACTCATCGAAGATACTAAACCTCCGAAATTGGCGGTTTCAAAATGATGTTATCTTGACCTTAAATTACTGTTATATATATATATATATATATATATATATATATATATATATATATATATATATATATATATATATATATATATATATATATATATATATATATATATATATATATATATATATATATATATATATATATATATATATATATATATATATATATATATATATATATATATATATGTATATATATATATATATATATATATATATATATATATATATATATATATATATATATATATATATATATATATATATATATATATATATATATATATATATATATATATATATATATATATATATATATATATATATATATATATATATATATATATATATATATATATATATATGTATATATATATATATATATATATATATATATATATATATATATATATATATATATATATATATATATATATATATATATATATATATATATATATATATATATATATATATATATATATATATATATATATATATATATATTTATATATAATTGGTCATACAACAAAAGTCAGATTCTCTTCAAAATAGATCAGGACCTGCTAGAGTCGAATGGAAATCGTCATTTTTCATGAATTTCTCTCTACATTCGGAAAGTGGTATCCTCGTTATTAATCATATTACGTTTTCGTCTCAATTCGACGCATTCCCAAAATAAAAACTTGATTTAATCCACCTATTGGTACAATTGTGCTTTTCCCATTTGTCCAGACTACGATTTCATGGCTGGTTATGTTCAATACAATGCACAATGGAATAAAAACGAAGAAAAAAATACATTTAAATCAGTAACTTTGAAACACCTCATCGGAACATCATTACTTGTACCATTTTAGGAAGAACAAAATCTGAGAATTCAAATGGCTTTATTCTTACATTGGGCAAAGTAAGGGAAGTTTGGGTTTTGGGGTATTTAAACCCCAAAATCACCTAATTTTTAATAAATAAAACCTTATATCTCTGATCCACGCTGGAAATCGTACATGAATTGTACTGATTATTACGTAAAAAAACCTCAGGAAGCTAATGAAAGTATTTCCATCTTGGGCAGAATACGGGAAGTTGGGGATTTGGGACCTTTTGATTCAGAAATCTTATTGTATTAATAAATACCTGAATCGCTATTATTTACTAACGAAGTCGTATGTAAAATATCATCTTAATTGAAAATCTCAGAAATTAACTGAGGTTGTTTGAGTTTAAATATAAAACAGGAAATTAGGGTTTTGTGACACTTGAACCCCAAAATCACCTATTTTTTATAAAACAATTTACATCTCTGATTCACGCTGGAAATCATACATGAATTGTACCGATTATTACGTAAACAAACCTTAGAAAGTTAGTAAAAGTATTTTCATCTTGAGCAGAATACGGGAACTTGGGGTTTTGGGACATTTTGTCGTTCGTATTACAGTATTTTAACTATTCTTGATATTATCTCGACTATTCTTCAATAAATGTACATGCAATGCAATATTTTTATTATTGAAACACTCAGTAACTAATCCAGAAGTTGTTTCATTATTGGTGAAATACATGAAGTTTGGATTTGGGACCTTTTGATTCAGAAATCTTAATGTATTAATAAATACCTGAATCGCTATTATTTACTAACGAAGCCGTATGTAAAATATCATCTATGATGAAAAAATCAGTAAATTAACTGAGATGGTTTTATTTTGAATATAAAACGGGAAATTAGGGTTTTGTGACACTTGAACTCCAAAATCACCTATTTTTTATTAAACAGTTTACATCTCTGATTCACGCTTGTATCGATTATTACGTAAACACACCTCAGGAAGCTAATAAAAGTATTTTCATCTTGGGCAGAATAGGGGAAGTTAGGGTTTTGGGACATTTTGTCGTTCGTATTACAGTATTTCAACTATTCTTAGTATTATCTCGACTATTCTTCAATAAATGTATATGCAATGCAATATTTTAAATGTTGAAACACTCAGAAACTGATCTAAAAATAGTTTCATTATTGGTGAAATACAGGAAGTTTGGAATTTGGGACCTTTTGATTCGGAAATCTTATTGCATTAATAATTACCTGAATTGCTATAATTTGCTTATGAAGTCGTATGTAAAATATCATCTATAATGAAAAAAGTCAGTAAATTAACTGAGGTAGTTGGATTTTGAATTTAAAACGGGAAGTTAGGGCTTCGTGACACTTGAGCTCCAAAATCACCATTTTTTATGAAACAGTTTATTTCTCTGATTCACGCTGGAAATCATACATGACTTTTACTGACTATTAAGTAAAAAAACCCTGAATTGTAACTGATATTACGTAAAACAATTAGGAAGCGAATGGAAGTATTTTTATCTTGGGCACAATACGTGAAGTGGAGATTTTGGGACAATTTGCTGTTGATAGTATAGTATTCTTGCTATCATCTGGACTATTTAATGTGGGAACACTCAAGAACTGAACTAAAAATAGGTTAACAAATTCACAAATCTCATTGGTTTGCGCAATACTTCAATCTCTACCATCTGTTAACAAAATTATATCTAAAATATTGCCCACAATGGAAAGAAATCTCAGTTGGACGGGAGAATTGGTTGGTCGGTTTCTACTACTCACAATTGAATTATGTAAAACTATATAATGGGAAAATAGTACATGTTATGGGATAGTTTAATTTTAACAACAATATGAGAAGCTAGGTTTTCGAGACATTTTGCATCGACAGTCACTTAATTTTTAAAACATAAATAAAACTTATTCACGCTCTTTATCTTACATATGTTGTTTTATTTCTTACTTTGAAAATCTCAGGAATTAAATGAAATTATTTTTTCTCGGAAAAATAAGGGATGTCAGGGTTTAGAAAGATTTTGTCATCGATATCACAGAAATTTGTTTATTAATTTGTTCGTGTAAATATCTCTGCTATTTTCTAGAGAATATAAATACAATGATATAAACTTTCCTTGGTTTATAATATCCCAAAACCCCTACTTCCTGTATTCTGCCCAAGATGAAAATACTTTTATTAGCTTCCTGAGGTTTGTTTACGTAATAATCGGTACAATTCATGTATAATTTTCAGCGTGAAACAGAGATGTAAAAAATAGGTGATTTTGGGGTTCAAGTGTCACAAAACCCTAATTTCCTGTTTTATATTTAAACTCAACCTCAGTTAATTTCTGATATTTTTTTTCAATTAGGGTGATATTTTACATACGACTTCGTTAGTAAATAATAGCGATTCAGGTGTTTATTATTACAATAAGATTTCTGAATCGAAAGGTCCCAAATCCCAAACATCCTGTATTTTACCAATAATGAAACAACTTCTGGATCAGTTGCTGAGTGTTTCAACATTAAAAATATTGCATTGCATGTACATTTATTGAAGAATAGTCGAGATAATACCAAGAATAATTGAAATAGTGTAATACGAACGACAAAATGTCCCAAAACCCCAAGTTCCCGTATTCTGCCCAAAATGAAAATACTTTTATTAGCTTCCTGGCGTTTGTTTACGTAATAATCGGTACAATTCATGTATGATTTCCAGCGTGAATCAGAGATGTAAACTGTTTTATAAAAAATAGGTGATTTTGGGGTTCAAGTGTCACAAAACCCTAATTTCCTGTTTTATATTTAAACTCAAACAACCTCAGTTAATTTACTGATTTTTTTTTCATTATAGATGTTATTTTACATGCGACTTCGTTAGTGAATAATAGCGATTCAGGTATTTATTAATACATTAAGATTTCTGAATCAAAAGGTCCCAAATCCAAACTTCATGTATTTCACCAATAATGAAACAACTTCTGGATTAGTTACTGAGTGTTTCAATAATAAAAATATTGCATTGCATGTACATTTATTGAAGAATAGTCGAGATAATATCAAGAATAGTTAAAATACTGTAATACGAACGACAAAATGTCCCAAAACCCCAAGTTCCCGTATTCTACCCAAGATAAAAATACTTTTATTAACTTTCTGAGGTTTGTTTACGTAATAATCGGTACAAATCATGTATGATTTCCAGCGTGAATCAGAGATGTAAACTGTTTTATAAAAAATAGGTGATTTTGGGGTTCAAGTGTCACAAAACCCTAATTTCCTGTTTTATATTTAAACTCAAACCACCTCAGTTAATTTCTGAGATTTTTTTTCAATTAAGGTGATATTTTACATACGACTTAGTAAATAATAGCGATTCAGGTATTTATTAATACAATAAGATTTCTGAATCAAAAGGTCCCAAATCCCCAACTTCCCGTATTCTGCCCAAGATGGAAATACTTTCATTAGCTTCCTGAGGTTTTTACGTAACAATCAGTACAATTCATGTACGATTTCTAGCGTGGATCAGAGATATAAGGTTTTTTATTAAAAATTAGGTGATTTTGGGGTTTAAATATCCCAAAACCCAAACTTCCCTTATTTTGCCCAATGTGAGAATAAAGTCATATGAATTCTCAGAATTTGTTCTTCCTAAAATTGTACAAGTGATGATGTTTCGATGAGGTGTTTCAATGTTACTGATTTAAATGTATTTTTTTCTTCGTTTTTTTCCCATTGTGCAATGGTGGAAATGAATATTACATGTTCAGTACGATTTGCACATACGTACAATGGATCGACAGCCACGATTTTGAGATACTATGTGATACTGAAACATCGCTTGACCGCCGCTAGTTTCAAGCGATGTTTCAGTACCACATAGTAAGATCCGGGAGGTCCGGGTCCTGCCGAAAATTTTTAACTTGTTAAGAAATTTTACACTAGTTTTAATTTTAAAGTAGCAACAACTCACTGCATACTCCCTCCGGGCCGGTATGATTGACGATTTTTAGAGTGATTGCATAACCTTTCTATATGAGAAAGGCAAAAATGTACCAAAGTCCAACAAAATCAATTTTTGTCAAACATTATTTTTTTCGAGTTTACATCAAATCTCAATGTTTCATGCATTTTAAAGTCATTTGGAATCAAAAATACAAATTTGATTTTTAAATTTTTTCAATTCAGTTTATATGGGAATTTGCTGTGTGGTTGCACTTTGCAACTCGTAACTCCGGAACCGGAAGTCCAATCGATAAAAAATTCAATTGCAGCCGATGGGAAGGTTGTACCCTTCATTTGAGACTAACTTTGTGCAAATCGATCCAGCCATCTCTGATTAACTGAGGTCACATTTTTTTCCACACATTTACATACACACACATACATACACACACAGACATTTTCCGATCCCGACGAACTGAGTCGTTTGGCATGTGACACTCGGCCCTCCCGGTCGGGATTAGATTGACGAATTTTAGAGTGATTGAGAAAGGCAAACACATTTTTAGCAAATGTTGAAAGTTAGGCATTTTTTTGGAGAGCAGTTCTATGTTTCATAGACATTAAATCAATTTTAACTTCGCTTTCTATTAAATAAAGACCCTTATTACAGTACATCTCTACAAAAGCGAGCACAATTTGTGAAGAAATCTGAGGATTATGATTGATTACAGAACTCTGGAATTTTCTATTGGAATGTTTTCAGGCAGGACTTTGATATTGATGCTATTAGACAACTGTGAAATTAAGACCAATATATCAGTTACATATCAGGACCCCATTCCGACAATTTATCAAAAGTCCTCATGATGTTTACAACAACAGGTTATCAATGTACGAATCAGATAATTGTTATTGTAATATTGAATTAAATTAGTCAGCATCAATAAATTTTCAACTTCAATCCAATGTTTTTTGTGTGGTGGGGGGGGGGGGGGGGGGTGAGTTGTATGGTGTTAAACCCCAAAACCTTCTCTTGGCTACGCCGTTGCTTGGGGTTATTTACTTCGCTTTCATTTTCCGATATGTTTCAGATCGATCTGATGGTTATAAGTTAGAAAAATTGCAGTCAGAAGGTTCGTACAAATGAACATTTTTGCACTGATAAGTTATCAAGTTCCTTCCAGACAACTTGGAAGTGTTCGGTGATTATTTCTATCGGTTGTAGATAGAAAAATGAAATACAAAATTCGTGTTATCGTAATAATGTTTGGCTTATTTCAATGGATTATTACTATATTGAACAATAAATAGGCGACAAAGAGTAATCCACAAACAACAAGCCATAACTTTTAAAGTATTCAAAATAGATACTTGAAGTCTTCAGTAAAGTTATTCGCAAAAGTAAGAGCTACAAATTTGCTGAAGACATCATTTCGATATAATCACTTCCCAGAAAATTTGTGAAAATATCTCACTCATAGGAAGATTAATCAGCAAAAGCGAAATACCAATAGAAAGGGCATATTGCCTCCATTATATTCTCCGAAGATACTATTGACCTAAAATAAGCCATTTTGGCGTTAATAATAGATCACATGCTTTTGATCATATTTCTGGCAATGGGAAATGATAAAAATCTTTCGTCCGCATGTAATGTTAAATATCTCTTTTAATAATAGTCCGATTTCAACAAGCTATAGCTTGTTCGAAAGGTATTCGTATAAGCTGCCTAAAAATAAAATATAAAATATAAATTGTTAATCTATGTTGTCAATTTCGGCAGATAATTTAAAAAAAAAAACTACAAGGGGCAGCCCTATGGGGTTGCACGAACTGTAGACGTAGGACTATACTACTTAATGTAATATTTATTTTCTTAGTACTTAGTGTGTGGGAAAAAACACCCGGACCGGTGAAGAAAAATCAAATTTTAGACAATATAATCACATCTCATATATAGAACAAGCTTTCTAGTTGCTCTCAAACAGATCCTAAAAGTTCAAACACCCATGGATAACCCCAAGTTTGTAGATGTGTTTCGATGCCACAGGATTGTAAAATGGTTAATATTACGTCATGAAAATTCAATTCTTCCGAGACAATTTTTTTTGCCTGCAAAATGCCCTGTGTGTATGCAAAGCTCATGATTTGTTGGGATATTAGGCACGTTCTTAAATCCACCAGCAACTCATCGGTATTTTGATGACTTTTTGTTGCGGGAGAGTAAAGCGACGCGCTGTGACACCAGTGTGCAACATAAACAAAGCTTGATTATATTACGCGAGAGAGAGAGAGAGAGAGAGAGAGATCATCACATCAGACAGCTCAACAATCCATCGTACGGTGAGGGCCGATGATTTGGTCAACAAACGGCATCGAGAGGAAAGAGACTTTAAACGTACACATACCAATACACCAGTTATTTGGCATGCGCTAGTATTGAATTGCTGGTGAATAAGTTTCATTTCTGCGGTTAGCACTGCGTGTCAGTCGAGTGAGCAGTTTAGAAACTGATTGGACTTGCGCCTGTCGTTATTTCCTATTTTCTGCTTGGGCAACTTATGCACATCTTATGTACATTTTAGTTAATAAACTGCTTATCCTAAACACTAGTTGCGCACGCTGAAAATAGGAGAATAAACAAAGAACAAGTTCACTATATCGCTTTTCAATTGCAACTCTTCCTTGCTTTAGAGGAATGCTCCGGATTGCTTTATGGACTCTACTTTAAATGCAGCTAATTATATAGCTGTTTATGAGTGTTTTTCGTGTTGGGTCTACTAAAAAGGTCTATATGTACTCGTCTCGATGCTTCAGGCATTAATTAGGGTGAAACCAAAATTGTTATCAGTATTTATAATTTAAGTTTGATTCGGTGGTAAGTAGTTTCTTCAAAATCGTGCTTTTAAAGATTCAACATTTGAATATCTCATCTTCAGTTCGGTGTTTTCCGCACAGCTGAACGGTCAGTTAATTTTTTCAATTGATAGCTCAACAACGTGGCTTCAATTTACTGATTTTCAGTGATATTTTTTCCGAGTTTCAGCAAAACAAACGGCACTTGTACTGAGATCTTGGCTGGCTGAGTGCTCGGCTGCGTAAAACTTGGTAAAAAGTTGCGGAAAAACTGAGAGTCGGTAGAACAAAATTAATGGTGTAGCTTCCAATCTGCTTATTTCGTTGACGTTGGAAAATGTCTGTATATTTTTATGAACATATAAGGTAATAAGCAGATTTTCTCCTTGTTTCTATTATCACCCTATCTGTTAGATCAGAAAAGCACCTAAGCCTAAACAAACAGCATATTTACTGTTGGAAAATAATTCAAACAATAATACGTTCAATGTTGCTGGTGTATACCAATCAAGGACCATAGATGTTTTTCTACGTTTTCTGACCCATCTTAAAAAATCATCGAACACGAGAATGTAAAATATATTGAGGTCTCTTGCGTAATTAAAAACACACTTTAGTGTTTAAATACAATATTTAGCGACTCTTCGGTACCTTGAAGTTGTTTAGGCAAAACAGATGAAAAGCGCAATAGTTGCAAAGCGAATTTTGAAAATACTTTCGAGAGTCCACAGAGTTCCAGAACAAAGAATAGGCCAGCGGTCACTGCTTGATGAATTTAAAATTCACAAATTTTGCATTAAATTCGGTGTTGTGTTTGTCGAATGGAATTTTTTAACTTTAATTGGAACGAATTGGAATTTGAATTCGAGTTTGTGTAAAATTGTAAATTCATATTCTAGAACTTATATGGACCTTAATCCAGTCACCAGTATATATTAATATCAGTAAATCTACTAAAAATGCTTCCGAAAAAAAATCTCTGAGTTTTATTACTGAATTCATGAATTTATCAATTATACGGATGCTCTGGATCTCCCGGGAGATTCGGATGTAGCAACAAAAGTGAACATTTGAGTGAAAGTTTCAATTTTATTTTAGTTGTGATTTTCTACATGCCTTAAAAATTATTACAAAGGTTTTGAATCAGTTTTATCGATTGACCACATTATCTTTGTACAGTATTACTGCGGCCACACATGATCCACTTCGGCACCGATTCCTGTTGGCCAACCGCATCAAAGACAGTAATATTTACCAAACTCTGAATTTCTAACAAACAATTTGGTTTCAAAAACATTTAAATGTGGCTTAAAATAATTTCGAAAACATTCGTTACAAAAATGTTACACCTAACGAAGGCTAACATTTTTCTCGTTGTTTCACTTCATATAGTTTGTGACCTGTGATTTCTTAGGTCACAATATCGTCGCTTTGGTCACTGAGCCCAGCTTGTATATATTTGTAAATATTGTTATTTTTTTGTCGTATAAATAAATAACAGTGTACGGTCTATCCCGTGTATTTGACGACGCCTGTTCTTTGTTTATACTTTGAAATTATTGTTCGTAAATGTCTAAGTAGAATTTAAACGTCAAACCGTTACTACTCCGTGCTTGCATGTTTGAGTCGCGTTTAAGTTCTGCTTAATAGCCCTGGTTGGTGTCAAATGTAGGTTTCGTTATTTATTTGTTCAGAGATTTATTTACTTATTTATTTATTTATATATTTATGTGCTTATTTATTTATTTATATATTTATATTTGTTATTTATTTTGCTTGTTTATTTATTATTCATTTTGTTATTATATTCGTTATAATTGTTCATTATAAAAAAAATCAAGGAAACAAGTACCGCACGTTTAGCATGTCAATACATTGTACTAAAATTTGAGCATATTTCGTGACACCAACCAAAACGATAACATGTTTGTAAACGTCAACCATCATCATTCTGTCATCGCATCATCACCGTCATCAAATGCGGGGTGGCAGGATGCGAGGAGGCGCGGAGGGTATGTGTTGGAAAGTGGACAGGGCAATGATAAAATGTACCGCGAAATCTTAATGCGGTCTCTAATAGAAAATTGACCCGGAGAAGTGACGACCAGCAGCAGCGAGTCATACACCCAATGTGACCGCGCGTTTCCGTAGTTGAAAAGTTTATGTGTCGATCCGTAGGATCTTGTTGACCGTTCAGAACATCCACACGATCGCTTGGTTCTGTTCGGTTGCTCGAGTGGGATAAGTGTGGCTACCGGTTTTTGTGTATTAACGACGTCCGACGCGAGTGCAGAAAACGGTCAGTGATTGGCAAGCCAAAAACGCCATTGTGGACGCCTTTACCCAAGTACCGGTAGGGTAGGGTCCACTCGACCGAAAAACGTTAAAAATCCCGCTCGATTGATAGTGAGACACTCGTGTGTGACTGAAAAGTGCGCGCAGTACCACTCTCCGGGTCCAAAAGTAAAACGCAGGCCTCCGATACAAATAGGCCGCGTTGCTGCAGCATCCGGATTCCCTCGTCACCATCGCTCGACGCAAACTGCGTTTTTGTGTCTACATAACCATCGGAGCCCGCCCCACATCCAGTCTGCTCAGTCTGCTGCATGTCGACCACCGTCATCACGGCCGCAACGTTGTACCAAGAAGAAGGTTTAGGAGAAAATAAAGCGTATGTACAAAAAAGTGTTAAATGAATAATTTTCTTCCAATTAGTAGTAATAAAACTAGTGTATGGTCTATATATACAAGTTGTGTCGTCCATTTTGTTTATAGTGTAATCCTTTTTGGTACTTGTTTCCGCCGAAAATTAATTACGATTCGCTCAGTGACCATAGTGTGGGAAGAAAAGTCCGCCCAGTGTGAATTTCTCCAGGCGACAGTAGTGAAACGACCCTAATAGCTGGTGAGTACAGTGTGGCCCCACCACCACAATAAGAACGTTACGAAACCGATACGTAACAAGTTTCGTAGTAAGTAGGGGAAAGTCGTCGGTTGCCGTCACTGGTCGGTTGTCGACAATTGATTCGTAGGTTCTGTACTACAACCAAAATATTTGTTGAACAAGTGAAAACCTGCTTAAAAGTTTTTTTTGATCATTTGCTTAGTGTTATAGAAAGAAGCAGATCGATCGAAAAGTATGCCCATAGAATTAATTGTATATTGTGGTATAAAAATTGAATGCCACCGAAACGCCACAATTGTTTTTATTCTGCTTTTAAAAAAGGTTACTAAATCGGTTGTCGGTTCCCAAACATGGTCGGTTATCTGCACCCCATTTTTGTGGCAAATGCTTAAGTCTCTCTAACCTAATCAATATGGGTATTTTCGGAGCAGGCTTTACGAGTAGATAGCAGAGATCGATTTTGGACGCAATCCTGAAAACCAAGATGGCAACTTCCCGTGAACTGTTTTTAATAATTTACATGGGAAAAGCCCATGGGTCGTGTTTTCACCACTGGGTAGTACTGTATACACCAAATTGTCACGACCAGAGAGACAAGGGGCCATTCATAAACCACGTAGACCAAAATTTGAGAATTTGATTGCTTTGCTTGAAAATCTCCCATAACGGTATTACACTTAAATGAGAGCAATAGGAGCACGTTTTACCTGTGAGGCGATCGTAAGCAAAAAGATGGCCGGTCGAGGTTGCTGCGATCAATGAGCCCTTTGGCTCGTCGTTGCTAACGCTGGTGTGCGTATACGAGCAATGCATTAATGGCTCAAAAATCGTGTTGCTCAAGGCATTTAGCTGAATACAATGCGGTCGTTCCGATCTACCATGCCAAACTTTGTAGCGGTAATATTTTATGCTGGCGGCCATTTTGTTTTAGTCTTACGATTGATTATATGCAATTATGCGATGTCATTATGCTAGAACAAAAGGAAAACTATTTGTTTCGTGATTTGAATATAATGTGGTTGTTCCGAACCGTCATGCCTAGTTTTCAATGCGGCACGGTATTTTTTGCTGATGCGAGAGCTTTTTTTATTCAATTGCGATGTGGCGTACTATAAGGGGCCATTCATTTACCACGTGGACAAAAAACCTTTTTTCTGACCCCCTCGTGGACAAGTGTGGACAATTCCTAAACCCCTACCCCTCCCTACGGTGTCCATGTGGACTTTCAAAAAAATGGGTAGTTTCATAAAAATGGGATTTAGAAAATTTTCCCATGTGGAAGACTAATATGAAGCAAACCTTATGAAAATCGTTCAAATCTGAACGACTTATGATATTTCAAAGATTCATCACAAAATAACCTTTGTATTCTTGAATTGGTTCGTAATTTCAACCTCTAGCTATGAAATCCAAAATTAATGTGATTAGATCATGTTACAGATGATTGCATCAAGTGATTTAAATAAAAAATTCTGATTCTTTTTCGTGCGATTTCTTATGATTTTTTCGATAACAGTTGTCATAGATGTTTTCAATTTTCACACGTGATGCAGACGCACATACTATTCTGTTATAAGTAGAGGTGTGCGCCGCGCCGCCGATTTCAGGTAAAAATCAGCGGCGCTCCGGCGTCACGCCGATGTGCTTACTATTTTTACATGCAATCGTCGGCGCGGCGCAGCGGCGGTGGCGTTGCGCGCATCTCTAGTTATAAGCACTTGGACTATTTAAATATCTTAAAAATATTTGAATATAACCGCTCACACCAATGACAATACAAATTTGTTTCATTTTTTTTTATAAAAGACAAAAATATGACGACGTGGACATTACCCATACCCCCACCCCCATCCCAATGGACAAGCGGACTTTCTCGTGACCTCTACCCTTTCCTAAATTTTCCACGTGGTATATGGATGGCCCCTAAGGTGATTTTTGCGAAATATAATATATGCATGCGGCTGTTGAGTTTTTTCTTTGCAGGCTACAAAGCAGCCATTTTCAGGACAGGCGATCAAGCAGGAATTTTGCTAGTATGAAAAGGCACGTGGTTTACAAGCTTACACAATTCTTTTTTTTTCGAGTCGCCATATTGTTTTTGGGAAACCTTTCAGTTTACACGCTTTCACTCTTTCCTTATTTTGGTTATTGCGTGGGGGATTCTAACTGGATTCTTTTTACAATAACCGGCAGGATCACCAATGCAAGAATTTGATTTTGCCAATGCTCAATCTACTATTAAATTTATTCTACATCATTTTCACATCAATTTGAAAACACGCTTGTTTGGAATTATTATTATTTTTTATTTGTGATCATTGATCATTATTCCCGAAAATGTGGTGGGAGAGCGGAGTTATCCTTTAGACTACCCCTCCTTCCCTCTGGCTACGTGCCAGCGTGGACTTCAGTCTGATTTGTCCTAATCTTTAGTTAAAATATAGGTTGCCTGAAACTCACTCAATTGCAATGAATGCGATCCGTCAGTGCAATAGTAGTGCGTAATATTCGCACTAGTTTTTCACATAGGTACATATATTGTGCATCTAATGAAGAATAATGTTCAAAATGCCTTTGATGGTAGTTGAAATGAATAAATTTCCTTTTTTTAATGCAAAAGACTTAGATGTTTTTTGAAAAAAAAAATTCTAAGTCCTTTGAAATGCAAATAACTTAGAAGAATTTTGGCAGTTTATTTTTTGCGTGGATTTCGAAATTACCACGTTTTTTTCAAAAAATATTCTAAGTCCTTTTGAATGCAAAAGACTTAGAATATTTTCGGAAAGCTGGAAGAGACGGGTCTGGAAGATTCCTCATGGCCCGCACCTGGTCCGGAATGGTCTTGAAGTAGAAACCAGAAACTGATTTTTGACGCCATTTTTAAATCTAAGATGGCGACTTCCAGTTTAGCGAAATTCGCTATAACCCAATCAGTATGGGAAGTACAAATAGCTTTAATTAAACAGTTGAATTTACTTGAATTTTAGCAATGTGTTTAATTTGAATCAATTAAAACCCCCAACTCACATTACATACATCTCTTTCTTCTCTCACTTCCATTCTCACCGCACTCTTCTGGATGCGCACATAAAAATATTTTACATTTCGCTAGTTTATGATTAGATCTTATATTCGATTATGTTTTGGATGATCGCCCAGATTTTTCATTCGGGAATTTCGGTTAACCGGACGTCGCTATTTAGAATTTCAAAATGACGTCAAACATCGACATTTGTTGTAGAGAATCTCGCTAAGCCGGAAATCACCATCTTGGTTTTCAAAATGGCTTCAAAAGTCAATTTTTCATGGAAAACCTTGCGTTGAAGATGCTGATTTATTTATTTATTTATTCCTGGCACCTACTCGTTAAGATCATTCCGAAAATACCTACAATTATTGGGTTACAGCGAATTTCGCTAAACCGGAAGTCGCCATGTTGGATTTCAACATGGCATCAAACATAAATTTCGGGCACCTACTCGTAAAGACCATTCCGAAAACATGCTTATCGTATGGGTTATAGCGAATTTCACTAAACCGGAAGTCGCCATTTCGAAATTCAAAATGCCGTCAAACATACATTTCTGGCACCTACTCGTCAAGACTATTCCGACAATACCCATATTGCATGGGTTGTAGAGAATTTCGCTAAACCGGAAGTCGCTATCTTGGATTTCAAAATGACACCAAAAATCAATTTCTGGCACCTACTCGTCAAGACCATTCAGAAAATACCCATATTGTCGAGGTGCGGGACATAAGGAGTCCAGACCCGTCTCTTCCATCTTTCCGAAAATCCGAAAGTCTGTTGCATTCAAAAGGACTAAACATATTTTTAGCAAAAAACGAGATAATTGCGAAATCCGCGCAAAAAAACTGCCAAAATTCTTCTAAGTTCTTTGGATTTAAAAGAACTTAGCATTTTTGTAGGAAAAAGTCTAAGTCTTTTGCATTCAAAAGGACTTATTTTTGCAAAAACCGTATTAATTGCGAAATCCGTGCAAAAAAAAAAACTTTCAAAAATATTCTAAGTCTTGTGTTGAGAGTTTTTTTAGACGAACTTTCGAATTAACGCGGTTTTTTTTACGAGGATTTTCGAATTAACGCGGCTTTTTACGCGGATTTTCCAATTAACGCGGTACTTATCCTCTGCGTAAAAAAACCTGAGTGTAATACATTTTCATTATACATGACATGACAACTATATACAAGGAATCAATATCTGAGTTCTAAAATTTTGTAAAAGAAAAGACCAAATCGATAACTTGAACCAGTAATCAGCGGTTTGAGTTTGGTCGTCTTGATCACCTGGTAGGAGAAACAGGAATGTTCGCATAATGTATAGGAAGGATACTTTATGCCCAAATGGTCTAAACACCAAAAATGGTTTGGTTAAAATCTCGATGTTTCATGCATTTTAAAGATATTTGTCATCCCAAATTCGATTTCTTAGAATTGTTTTAGTTCCTTCTTATATGGGAATTTCATGTGACCGGACGATTAACAGTTTATATTTCAGGAACCATAAAACCGATCCGTACGAAATTTTGTTGCAGGAAAATATACCTTTAATTTGAGGCATTTGTGATAATTTGCCAAACCATCACCGAGAAACTGATAATAGCAAACCATAACCGAGAAACTGATAATAGCAAAAATAACCCGAGAATAGTGAAAAACTGTATTTGAGCGCAATGAAAACTTGAATGCCCTATTTATCATACAACTGCGCGCATCAATTAGCAACCATCCTACCAGATGCGAGCCCAAGAGCACACTGACGCCAAAACTTCGTTGACGGTGGTACACGCATTCTTGAAAGAAGCTTATACAACAGGTAAAAGAAGCGAAAGAGATAGCATGTCTGGGTGCCGACCACCCCGACCACATGTTGTGAGAATGGGAATTTATTTCAGCCAACTGCATGCCCCCACCATCATTTCAAGAACGAATGAGAAGCGCGATTGACAGATCTGTATGCGTACCGCGCAGTGCTACCAAAAGTACAAATGTTTCTATAAAGCTGCAGATTATTTGAATTGTATAGGTACAGATTAAAATGATGTCTAAGGAAACTACAGCATGGTACATATTTTTGGAGATAAAATGGTAAAACAATTGTTTTATTTGACATTTCTAATACCTAGTAATATTGAGAAAGTGTATATAGGATATATAAATTTACGGAAACTGTTTTTCTTTGGTGTGTAATACAAATATATTTTGTAATTTGACTACTCCAAACAAATGATTTGCTGGCGAATGAACTTATTATTGAAACCTTAACAATAGAACAAATGATTTTTGCACTAAGAACTCAGTGTTTTTATTTATTATTGACGGAAAAATAAAGCGAGATTGGAAAGGTTGATGTATAAAACACCCAAATTAACCAAATATTATTCAACTAGCAAAACGTTTGCATTAACTTATTGCTGTAAATTTCGGTACAAATTTTTTGAAAAAGTAGTGCGATTTTTTTATTCCCGGTAAATAATATAAAATGTGGCATCACTGGTACCAGCTTATTTTAGTTTCTCTTTGCCGCTCAGCAGCGAGAGGGGAATGGGTGTCGCAGCTCTCCAACGTGCAATGTTTCATCCGAAGTTTTGTATCACAACAGAGCAAAACTTTCTCTTTTGCTCACCGAAAAAATCGCGGCGGCCATGTTTAACTCAACAATTTGGTCATCGATGACCAATTGTTGAGCAATGTTGAATTTCGAAACACGCCTATTAGCATTGATCGGAAAATGCTTTCCAACGCTGCGCATTGCATACATACAGGACAGTTTTCAGGTCACCAGAATCTGTTCATTTTACCCACTCGCTATAAACATGTCTCATTTTTGGACATGTTTAGAAATCAAGAATCATGTTTGAAAAAATGTGTTTATGATGAAGTATTTTTACCAGATATGTACAAAACATGTCTAACAAGAAACATAAGGTGATTGTAATATCTCAGTCACTTATTAGTTAGAAAATAATGACTTTGCTGTTCATTTTACCGCCAGTTCCCCTACCTACCAACACATTCGCCCCAAACATTGAACCCAAGCGTACAATGCAAAATGAGTCCACGCTGATGATGATGGGTAGAGCGAAAGAGACAACTAGTACCACCACGACACTATTAGCGCGTTTCACCAAAATTCCACACGGCCTTTCCCGATTGAAAGAAACGGCCGCGCTTAGCCCATCTGTTATAATATCGTGATTTTGCATAGCGAAGGGCTGAATGATTTTGTTCCAAAAAACAGCCCTGCGTTATGCAACACTTTGTGCAGGTTGATTATACCAGTTGCAAGTGGGGCTAAATTCACCAAGTTCCGTAAAATTCCTTTTAAATTACAGAATTGATAAAATTGCTTAGATGAGCTAAACTAATTAATCAAATCCTGTTTTAAAAACTGTCCTTGCGTTTAAACCAAAATGGGAAGCTTATTACTACCACTACATTACTTAATTTCAAGCGAAAATAGCAAATATATGTGCTAGTTAAACCAAAAATTTACTGGCAACATTACAGCGGCATTTAGGAAGCAGTTGGAGCGGTCGCCTGTTGGACGACACAGAGTAGCGTCCCTCCACAGCCAGTGTAACGGACTTCTAGCTCAGCTACACTGGCTGTAAAAAACACAGCGCAGTGATCTGCTTCGCCAGCCATTCAACAGGGAATTGAGCGTGTCTGGCCAAGTCCGTTCTTTAAATAGTCGATGATGACGTCATTCATAGAAGCGTTGCGCGCTAGGTACACCAATCCGTCGTACAGGGCTTGGGAAGCACTATCTTCTGTGTGTTAATGCGCGATATTTTGACAAGGTTGTATATTATTTAATTTTTTAATGCTATGATATCAAAAATCCTTGGGTTTATCTATTGGAATCTATTCTTAGAAGTATTTCGGGGCGATTTGTGCAAAAAATTTGAAAATTTATCGTGAGATGGCTGAATTATATGCGTTTAAAATTGGACCACTTTTCGTTACATACCATTTTTGTAGAATTTGCAGAGTGCACCCCCATATCGAAAACAAAGACGTAGTCCTACGTCAAAAACTGAATAAAACGCCATTCAGCGCCGGTTCAGCCATTGCTGAGAAACACGAATGAGAGTTTGTCCGTTACATACACACACACAGACACACACAGACATTGTCCCAAATCGTCGAGCTGAATCGATTGGTATATAAGACGGGCCTCGGAAAACATCTTGAAAGTTTGAGCGAATTCTATACATTTCTTTTATAAGAAATGTAAAAATTTGGGAAAATCAAGTGATTAATGTTATATACATGGTAAATAAATTGAATCATAGCATTTAAGTGTAAGTCCCGTACCAGAGCAGACTATTAATGTACGGAGAACGGACAATTACAATGCCTGTGTTCTGAGCAAGAAGCTGTTCATCAATGAGAAGAACAATTGATTTTTATACACTAAACAACTTTATTGGAATATTGGAAAGATGTTAAACTTTGTCTACGAGTCCAAATTCAACATCTTTGAATGATGGATCAGAATGTGTATTTTAATATGAATATCTTAAAATAAATTTTAAAGCAAAGCTTCCGTAAAATGGTACTTCTACTAAAAAATTGTGAATATTGGAAATTCGATCAGAGGAAGAACCTAAAGCATAAAGCGTGAAAAAAACGTTTAGAGTTAATTTATAATTGTTTAAATGTTATGGATTCTCCACTGCGGACCCCGTTTATTAACTGATGAGAAAAATAAATGGGAGTATTTGGATGAAAAGTGCAAAACTATCCTGATTATAATGAGAATGAGCTTAGAAACTACTATTTAGAAGAATGGGATAAAATTTAAGTTGAATGCACACAAAAACTAGTGGTCTGCATTCCAATATGATTGAAAACTGTAATTACAAACAATAGGTATCATATTGAATATTTATTATAGAAATTTCAATTGATTTTTGAAAAAATATGTGTGTTGTACGAATATGAGATTGCATGTATATTTGACTATCTTTAGAATTATGATTTTTTTAAATGAGCATTTGTAGTACAAAGATAATTATTGTATCTTCCCTATGCTGTCTAGTAAACTATTTCTACATAAATAAAATATCTCGTAAACTAATTTATTACTTGTAAATTGAGTATAAGCATTCCGCATAGCTGTGTACGAAAATCAGATTGTGTCACTGTAAGCGTAACTCATAATATCGCAGAAAAAATATTCGTGTAATTATGTTTCACGAATAAATTTACGCCATATATCATGCACATAAAAGGAACCCTGAAAATCATGAAAATCTGTACGTTCCTATGGAAATTTTCATTATTCTGCCCAAGACTTGCGTGTTATTCATTCAACTTTCAGCCAAAATATCTAATTTTTACATGATTTCATGCGAAACGGTGATGAGTACCGAGAAAAACTAACTGCGTTATACACATACATGCACGAGCCGTAGCTCAATGCGCTTGGATCGTTCACGCTCAAGCGGAACTTATATACGCAACTTTGCAGGCACGTTGTTGTGTTGCTTTAGCTCAGCCAGTAAGGGGGTGCCTTTGGTAAGCCAATGATTGTCGGTTCAAGTCTTGGTATATTATTTAATGGGAATGTTTTTATGTCGATATGGTCACCAAACCATACGTAACTTATTTATAGCATGATTTGTGGCCAATGTAGCATTAATCAGGCGCATAATTTTACACTATTGGTCGCGTTCCCTTTATGTGCAGTATAGTTAGCATAATTTTACATGCATTTTTTTACATGTGCGTTGACGGTTTGACGAATGGTGCTTGTAAATATTATTAAGACTTTCGTATATAGCAGTGAACAATTCGTTTGCCTAATGAAGCCGTTTCGTAATAAGCCAACGAAAATCTTTCATGAAAAATTCGTAATAAAAAAGTAAAAGTGTAAGTGTTCGAAAAATTCGTATATTTTATGAAAATTGTCTGTACGAATCTAATTCGCAGCGATTTACGAATATATTCTATCAGTGTACTCGAAGAAGATAGCGAGTGTTATAGGAATCGAGGCACGAGAGAGGTCCGTAAACGAGCCCGAGTTGACACCTTGCTCAAGTGGCAGCATCAGTGGGATAAACCTCTAATAGCGGTAAGCTTGAAGCTAGTTGGTACCGCCACACGGTATTGTTTTCAGGCCTGAGTTTAATCCGGTCTAAGACGTTAGTACCTGTCATTGCAGAAATGGCTGCATCCTGAAGCGAAATGAAAACAGTGTAAAAGGCCGCCATGTTCCTCTTGCATACATCTCAATAATTTGAATCAACTTTTCGATCTTTATGTGCAATATTATGGCCCATGTTGTACACAAACCATATGAGGATAAGTAAGCAAGTTTTATCCCGTACGAAGTTCGAGTTTTAAATGCCATTTTTCTGATATTCTTTATCGTCCTATCTATAAGGTGCTACACGCTCATTTCAAAACGCCACGTCGAAGAGTTATATTGCAGGTTAGCAGAAGTGAAATCGTTTTGAAACAAACAGTAGAACGAAATTTTGTAATTGTAGAGCTGTATTAAATATTTTTTTTAGTTCGTTAGTTTACTTATGGCTATCAAAATGAGTAAAGCTGTTTAATTTGCCCACATTTTTTTAGTTATTTTAATAAGAGGAAGAGAAAATAATATATAATCACAATTTGTACCCTTTTCTAGTTATATCTTCTAACAAAGAACACAATAAGCAAGTGGAAGTTTACTTATATTTTTACTGCTTTGGAAAGATTCCAAACTAAGATTAAACAAAAGATTGTAAATAAAGCCATGCCATTCAACCTAAGTAACACTTTTAAATAAGACGGCAAACAATTTGCTACAAATATTTTCATTTTGATCGTTGTTTAAATGATATTGAATCTTGCTTATATTGTTTCACTATTTATAATTTCTTCAGATCTTCGAAGAGTAGTTCCACTGTAGAACAAATTGTCGTTTAATTCTTAGTGATAGAACATATGCACACGGTATGAAAGAGTTGTGAAAGTTGAGACTGGACAGTAGATACAGAACACAAAATTAGGATTGTCACTGGTGTTCCCATTGTTTTCGTCTCGGAACATGTTTGTTTTTTTTTTTTATTTCGTTTATTTGATAGGCACAAATGCGTTAGCTTGGCGGTGCCAAATGCTCATGTTTTTACATTTTGGATATCTTAAAACTAGGAGGTTACAATGTTGAAATATTTTTTTTACAAAGGACAAAAAAAAGTTTACAGCTATCTTAAGACTAGAAATAAGATGCAATATACAAGAGAGGGCCAAAAGATTTTTTTATGAAAAAAATTAAAACAAGGGATTCACTTTGATATACAAGAGGGGGAGTAATAGTATTTTACGAAATATTTTACGGTTATCTTAAAACTAACAATATAGTTTAGTACACAAAAGGGGGAACAAATATTTATGAGAAACTTCACAGAAATCTTAAAACTAGGGATTCAATTCTATTTACAAGATGTAGGACAAGAGTTTCAATAAAGAGTAAAAATTATAGCTATCTTAAAACTAGGAATACAGAATACTAATTTGAATTTTTTAACTAAAACTTATGCTTGGTCAAGATATTCAGAGGGTGGCTTATTTCCGCATCAGTGTAGCAGCAGTTGTATCAAGGACAGGGGAGAGACAGGGAAAGAAGAGCAAAACTTGTAACTTTCGCTCGAACGGGGGGGGGGGGGGGGGGGGGGTAAGGGGGATCAGCGAAACAAATTTGCGCCTCAGTCTAGTAAGTCGTCGAGTACCGGATTGGCGGATGGTATTCTTCGGACCCGCGGGGAATCCTTCAAAACTCGCTCTCGCTTCAGTTTCCTTCTATGCAGGCGTAGTGGTAAGGGCGACGGCGGTTACATAGTGGCACTCTGGAGCTGATCGGTTCCACAAGGCAGGAGGAAACTCTAAAAACGAGAAATAAAAGAGAGGGGCTAAATTGGGATATTTATCGTTTTTATGAAGGTATAAATAAGGGACATATAGGGGAAATCACGAGTTGCCAGCATATCTCGGACTGGTACATTGGGTGGTCTACCTCGGGCCCGAAGGGATTCCTTTAACTGAGACCTGGCGTCACAATACCCGGCGCATACCCAGACAACGTGTTCGATGTCGTGATAGCCCTCGTCACAAGCGCACAGACTACTCTCCGCAAGCCCAATACGCCGCAAATGCGCATCCATGGTGTAGTGATTGGACATAAGTCGGGACATTACGCGAATAAAATCCCGACCCACATCCATCCCCCCGAACCAAGGCTTCGTTGATACATTTGGGATAATCGAATGTAGCCATCGTCCAAGTTCCCCGTTGCTCCACGAGGTTTGCCAACTGTTGAGCGTCCTCTGACGACAAATACTAAAAAATTCGTTGAAGCAGATTGGTCTTTCGTATATGTCACCATTTAATGCGCCCGCCTTTGCTAATGAGTCGGCCTTTTCATTGCCCGGGATAGAACAATGAGAGGGGACCCAAACAAAGGTAATCTGATAAGATTTTTCAGATAACGTACACAAGGACTGCTGTATCATCCCCAGAAAATACGGGAGTTGCTTTTTAGGCTTCACCGCACGAAGAGCCTCGATAGAGCTGAGGCTGTCCGAAACGATGAAGTAGTGATCTGTGGGCAGAGTGTCGATGATCCCAAGGGTGTACTGAATTGCAGCTAACTCTGCGACGTAAACTGAAGCGGGATCATTGAGCTTGAATGAAGCGGTGATAGTATTGTTGAAGATACCGAAGCCAGTGGACCCATCGAGATTTGATCCGTCAGTGTAAAACATTTTGTCGCAGTCGACTTCTCGGAATTTATTATAAAATATATTGAGGATCACCTGCGGGCGTATATGGTCCGGGATTCCACGAATCTCTTCCTTCATGGATGTGTCGAAGAATACAGTAGAATCAGAAGTATCTAGGAAACGGACACGGTTGGGATTGTACGAAGAAGGATTGATGCTCTGTGCCATGTAGTCGAAGTACAAGGACATAAAACGGGTTTGAGAATTAAGCTCGACGAGCCTCTCGAAATTTTGAATTACCAACGGGTTCAGAATGTCGCATCGGATGAGCAATCGATATGAGAGTTCCCAAAATCGATTTTTTAGCGGAAGAACGCCCGCCAGCACTTCGAGACTCATCGTATGGGTCGAGTGCATGCAACCCAAGGCAATGCGCAAGCAACGATACTGGATTCTCTCCAATTTGATGAAGTGTATGTTCGCAGCGGAGCGGAAACAGAAACACCCGTACTCCATCACCGACAATATCGTTGTTTGGTACAACCTGATCAGGTCTCCTGGGTGAGCACCCCACCATGTTCCAGTCATTGTTCGGAGAAAATTGATCCTTTGTTGGCATTTCTGTTACAGATACCTAATGTGACATCCCCAGGTTCCTTTAGAGTCGAACCAGACCCCGAGATATTTAAATGTGAAAACCTGGTTGATCGTTGCACCCATTAATAAAAGCTGGAGTTGCGCCGGCTCACGCTTCCTAGAAAAAACAACCAACTCAGTTTTCTCCGTGGAGAACTCAATACCCAGCTGAAGAGCCCAAGCAGACAAATTGTCCAAGGTATTTTGTAATGGTCCTTGCAAGTCGGCAGCTTTGGGCCCTGTAACAGAGACCACCCCGTCGTCTGCAAGTTGCCTTAGCGTGCATGAATTGGCAAGACAATCGTCAATGTCATTCACGTAGAAATTGTAGAGCAGGGGACTTAGACATGAGCCCTGGGGAAGACCCATGTAGCTAAATCGCGATGTTGTTAAATCGCCATGCGAAAAGTGCATGTGCTTTTCAGACAACAGGTTTAGCAAAAAGTTATTTAAAATTGGCGAAAGACCATGCTGGTGCAGCTTCTCTGACAGAATGTTGATAGAAACTGAGTCAAAAGCCCCCTTAATATCCAAGAAGACTGATGCCATCTGCTCTTTGTTAGCATAGGCCATTTGGATTTCTGTAGAAAGCAACGCAAGGCAATCGTTCGTCCCTTTGCCTTTGCGGAAGCCAAATTGTGTATCTGACAGTAAGCCATTTGCTTCAACCCAATTGTCGAGGCGAAACAAGATAATTTTCTCGAATAACTTCCGAATACAGGACAGCATTGCAATCGGCCGATACGAGTTGTGGTCGGAGGCTGGTTTTCCTGGTTTTTGGATGGCGATGACCTTCACTTGCCTCCGTTCATAAGGGACAATGTTACCCTCAAGAAACTTGTTAAATAAATTCAACAAGCTTCTTTTTGCAGTGTCAGGCAGATTCTTCAGCAAGTTGAATTTTATTCTGTCTAACCCTGGGGCGTTATTGTTGCACGATAAGAGAGCAAGTGAGAACTCCACCATCGAAAACGGTGTTTCGTTCGCGGTATCGTGAGGAGACGCGGCGCGGCACGTTTTCTGTACCGGGACAGAGTCCGGACAGATCTTCTTGGCGAAAGCGAATATCCAACGGTTTGAATATTCCACGTTCTTGTTGGTACTATTACGGTTACGCATACGTCGAGCCGTACCCCAAAGAGTGCTCATCGCTGTTTCTCTCGTTAACCCGTCGACGAACCGGCGCCAATAACTGCGTTTTTTGGCTTTCATTAGACTCTTCATTCGCCTTTCTAACGACGCGTACTGTTGATAGCTAGCGGGTAACCCGTCTTCCCGGAAGGCCTTATATGCAGTGGACTTTTCCGCGTACAGCTCTGAGCACTCTTTATCCCACCACAGGGTGGGAGACCGTCCATGGGTATTCGCGCTGGGTACTGGTTTAGTCTGAGCTTGATTCGCACTGTCGAGAATCAAGCCAGCCAAAAACCTGTACTCTTCCTCCGGAGGAAGTTCTTGAGTGGATTCGATTTTAACGGATATCGCGGTCGCGTTACTCTTCCAATCAATGTTCCGTGTGAGGTCATATGAGACATTGATTGTTTCCGATGGTCTTGAACCGTTAGCAATTGAAATCACGATAGGCAAATGATCGCTACCGTGGGGATCAGGGATCACCTTCCACATGCAATCTAACTGTAGCGATGTCGAGCAAAGCGACAAATCCAACGCGCTTGCGCGTGCTGGTGGTGTAGGAATCCGCATCATTTCTCCCATGTTTAAGATGGTCATGTTGAAATTATCGCAAAGATCTTGGATTAATGTTGATCTATTATCATCATGAAGACAGCCCCATACCGTACCGTGCGAGTTAAAGTCTCTCAGAACTAGCCGCGGTGCCGGTAAGGATTCCGTGATATTACAAAGCGTTCGGTGCCCTACCGAGGCTCTAGGAGGAACGTAGATGGAAGCAATGCAAAGGTCTTTACCTTTGATTAAAACTTGACAAGCGACAATTTCAATGCCTGGTGTCGAAGGGAGGTTAATTCGGTTGAAAGAATAGCACTTTTTGATCCCCAAAAGTACTCCTCCATAGGGGTTTTCTCGATCCAGACGAATTATATTAAAGTCGTGGAAGTTGAGATTTATATCGGAAGTTAACCAAGCTTCACATAATGCGAAAGCATCACATTTTAAACTATTTAGTAAAAATTTAAAGGAATCGATTTTCGGGAGGATACTTCTGCTGTTCCACTGTAGAACAGTGATTGAATCGGTGACCTCGTTCGATGACTTAGCCATCGAAGGATACGATCGCTGCAAGGAGGGGCCATTTAGTAGTCAACTGCTTCAAAAATGTTTGCACTATAGGGAGAAAACGTATCAGAAGGCTTTTAAGAGGATCAGTAACATTGAAAGCTGTGAAAATTAAGTCCACTATGTCAGAAAATTTCATTAGTCCGCTACTGGACTGAGTATCTGTTTGAAAAAAGGGGACACTTGGGGTTTTGGATGTCCCTGGAAGTGGTGGGTACTCCTTGTTAGAATAAATATTTCCAAGTCCTGGAGCAAATTGCTTCGGCTTTTGTGCATCACTTCCGTTGGATTTATTGGTTGTAGATGGCGCACTCTGAGTGGATGACACCTTGGCACCCTTACGAGGCAATGTAGGGGGGGCTGGATTTCTCCTCTTCCTGGATTCCTCTGGGTTAACCAAAGATGTTCCCTCTCGTGGGTCGTCAGATTCTTGCTCAACGTTAGCCAAACCAGCATAGGGATTTTCGGACAGGACAGATGGCGAAGCATTCTTTAGAATTTCTGCATAAGAACGCCTTGAGCGTTCCTTAAGGGAGCGCTTAATTTTATCCCCGCGCTGCTTGTACGCAGGACATTTCTTCTTATTTCCACAATATGTGGCTGTGTGGCCCAACTGCTTGCAATTGCTGCAGTTCATGACCCGCGGTACGAACAGGCGAACTGGCAGGCGAACCTTGTCAAGGAGGATGTAGTTGGGAAGAGAGGACCCGGCGAATGTCACCCGAATCGAGCCTGATAGAGAGTAGGTAGTCTTACCTCCCTCGGTGTTTGCGGTATACAATTGTTTGCATTCCAAGATCTTAATCTGTTCAAGAGAGGGGTCCTTAAAGCAGCCAACCCCGTGCTCCAACAGTTCTTCGCATTTCAGGCCCGGTTCGGACACTACCCCATCGATTTCACAGGCCACACAAGGCACGTACGCTTTAAATTCCCGCGTAAAGCGCTCACAGCAAGCAATCGCGTTTGCCTGGCCGAGATCACTCACTAGAACACGTATCTTGTTTGCCCGAACACGTGTTATCTGAGTTACGGCCGGGTAATTAGCAGTCAGATCTCGAGAAAGTTTTAATATATTAACCGGTTTCTCTCCGGTCCGAAAATATACCACCCATGGCCCAGAGGAACCTTCTGGGTACTGCTTTATACGGGGAGCAATGCGAGTATTAGGGGGATCAGGGACTTCTATGATTACATCAGATGGTATTTCGCCCTCGGCCATTTAAGCACGAGGGCAGAGCGTTATATAAATGGGAATGTGTCTTATTATTTGATTACAAGGTAGAGTAAAAGTAGGGAAAAGGAAAGAAAGCAAACGAGGAAAAAAATAAAGCAAAACTTATCTGCAAACAACGTCGATTGTTCCGCACCAGCGAAAACAATGTACTGGATTTACTGCCGGCACCAGCAGAATGGCAGCTAACGAACGAACAAAGGATGACCTTGAATCACTGAAATTTACACACCGAACACCACTGTGAAATATAACGATCCGTTCCGTTCAAAGGTTGGGAGACGTATATACCACATGTTTGGTCCGCACTTTTGGTACACGCAGAAAAATATGGCCTGCTTGTAACCACAAACCGTTTAGTTGAACTTCAAATTAGTAAAATGCCGAGTTTACCTTTTTCATTTCAGTCTCGTTTATTCTGCTGTGATTTTTATGCATTCAAAACCGAAAATGTCCAATGCATAAAATTTACAGCAGAATAAACAATAGGCAAACAGAAAAATGATGTGATATCTGCTATGAAACAATTTCTATGTGGCATACTATTATAATTTCATTAATTTTCACATGGTGGTATCAATGCGTGACAGACAATTTTTATGTTCTACCACAAATTGCAAAAAAATATGTATGAAATCAATATATTTAATATAACGAATTTTCTCGATGTAAATTTTCGACTGTTATTGTTATGAAATGAAAGAGTTTGTATATACCGCACAAGGAAATGAAAATTCATCAAAATTCAGTACAGGTTTAGATAATTTGTGTATTCTAATAAGTGAAAATACATCAGCCAAGAATGGCCATTGTGTTGCTGGCTAAAAGGAACAAAAATGATTCGTCGCTATGAAACGACGATAGAGGATTATTTTTTTGCTTTTTTATTTGGCCTATTTGACGGGTATATCCCGGAATCAAAACAATGATGTTCCTACCACTGATGCCAGTGACAATCCAAATCTAGTGTTCTGTATCTACTGACTGGACAGATGACTTCGCAAAATGACGTAAAAAGTTGAATACGGAAGAATCGCCCAAATCGTGTCGGAACTTAAGGGGGGGTTGTGTACGGTATTATTGACAAAAAATTTGGATTCTTTAATTTTTTTCGATACAAAGTTTGTCTATTCAGTCAGGTGCCACTTCGAAAACTGGCTTTTGCGGTGCAGCAAAAGGGACTTTTAATAATATTAAACTGCAAAAATTAATGAAAAACTGTAATTTACAAGACAATAATATAATAGAATACCGATTATTAGTAAATAATAGAATTCCGATTCAGAGCAATCATTTTCGCGCGCGATTTATTTAACTACTGTTTACGTCAAGCAAATACTAGTTAAATTTAAAAAATGAGATGGATGACAGCACTACAGGTCTGAATGGAGATATGGTATATAGTATTTGTTGAATTACTCAAAAAATGTTAGAATATCGGCTGAGTAGCTTTTCGGCAATAATGGTCACGGAAAAGTCAGTTTTGGAAAAACAAGATTTCAAAATAATCCAGTTTGAATCTTCAAGTTACCACTGTTACTTGGCAGACGCGCTTCGAAGCGCGACAACCCCTGATCTATTGCTCGGATCTCTATGGAAATCCTGGCAAGTATACTCAAGGAGTCTCACTTTCAGATAAACCAAAAAAAAAAAATAGATCTTTTGAAGAATAAAAAAGTATGTAACCCCTTCTATTGCTTACTATGGGCTCAACAAAACTTTGAGATCCAGGAAGCTTCACCACCGCACGAAATGCGCCATGTGCAACACACTGATTAGACCGGTGGTTCTCTACGGGCACGAAACGTGGACAATGCTCGAGGAGGATCTGCAACCACTCGAAGTCTTCGAAAGAAGGGTGCTGAGAACGAGGTGTGCAGGAGCAGAACCTGGCGAGTATCGGGCACCTGAGAGGTTGGAGACAAGCAGCAACTGACCGAGTGACGTGGCGGAATGTTGTGGAACAGATTAAATCATGATAATATGATGTATAATCAGGAAAAATATAGTATATAATACAACCCCTTCTCTTGTCGGTTCCGACAGCACGAAGTGCTAAGCTACACTTCGCCTGCCCGAGCATGCCACATACTCAGGTGACTCGCATTCGGCAAAAATGCCAAAACATCCTGACTCCTGCGGCAGAAGACAAAGGGTCAAGTCGTCGGGAAACTCCAAGCTTACTCACATGACCCCACTCCATGCCCCTCCAAACTTCCCTCCCTCACATCTCTGCTCCCCTCCCCTGAGCACCATGGCCTCCAATACCGAAAATACCTCACATCTTCCAGTCCCTTGCCAAGTGAATGTCGCCACAACACAAAAAGCAAACAATAATAACATCCTCTCCCTGTCTATCCCCTCCCACACGGCACAACACCAAAACTAACAGACTCTCAGGCAAAGGCACTGAATGAAGCACTATGCAAACCAAGGAGCGACAGAACAACGACAACTAGCGAAAGAGGAAGCAAAAAAAGCAGGCTAAATTCATGCCCGATCCGACTCAACAATAGCTCATCACAATGCACGGATACCAAAACTCCCCCACACATCCCATATGCGAGCATTCACACTCATCCAGCACGGCGACTGCTTGACAAGTGTGAACGCCCGCTCAAAAAGATCATAGCGGCATTTACACGTCCATTACCCCTGTCAATGCACAGTATTGACGATACTGCGATGGGTCAATCCCATTTGAAATGCACATCGTAAATTAAATGAAAGAATATGAATGTCCGCGTGCGGCACCACACCGTTGCCAAAACGGATCGGATGGGCGCAAAGAGTACCCACACACGCCCCACTGAAAAGCTTCTTCAGTGATGAAGAGCAGAATGTCCTAGAGAAGAATAGAGACGCGACAAGATGAATCGAAGTATGCGTGTGAAAACGTTACTGAATTTACACAACCTACTGTGAAAAACCAAAATACATAGCGTCTGCACATTCGTTCCGCTTCCCGATCAGAATGAAATAACAAGATTATAACAGAATGCAATTTTCGTAACATATTGTGTTATAAATTTGGTCTCGTTAGTAGTTAAAATAACAGAAAATTATAACAAGTAACAACGGGAGATATAGTTTTGAAATATTCTTGTTATGTGTTTCTGATCGGGTTATCACGCTGTGAGCTTTCTGACTCACACAGCGAGCATACATTAAAAGAGTGGACAGACTGAACATGTTCAATACACTAATCCACGTGCAGCCGTGTAAGTGCGAGACGGAGGCCAAACCAGATGTATCCTCCGACAAAATTTAATGAGGTTAAGTCAGGTGGACAATCGCTGTGTGCGTGTCTCATTTCGTATACACATACGTCCACACCCACCACAACCCCGCTGGTGTCTCAGGCGTCAAATAAGTCAGCGCACAAATCATCATGAATCAGAAGAAGAGAGAGGCAGACAAAAAATGTACAATCGATACCCAAATAAAATGCCCAAATCCGTGCATGTGTGCAATATCTGTCATATTCCAAACACTTGAATCGACTGAGGCGAGGGGCGGATCGATATCATCCTCTTTCCGTTCCAACAATTCATGTGAACGCAAATGGCATAAAAATATCAATTGGAGGTATAATAATGAACGTACTTATCCTTTCATTGCTCCTGCATGCAGTCTGCTGTCGCCGCTAGGAAGATACACTAAGGTTTTTTTTACACGGTTTTTTTTGCACGGTTTTTTACACGGCTTTTTTACACGGTTTTCGCAATTAGCACGGTTTTTTTTGCACAATTTTCGCAATTAACACGGTTTTTCGCAAAAATATTCTAAGTCCTTTTAAAGGCAAAAGACTTAGACGATTTCTCAACAAGTTTTTTGTGCACGGATTTCGCAAAAATATTCTAAGTCTTTTTAAAGGCAAAAGACTTTGACTCAAAAGTCTTTTTAAAGGCAAAAGATTTTTGATCAAGTTTTTTTTTGCACGGATTTTGCAATTAACACGGTTATTCGCAGTCCTATTGAAAGCAAATGACTTAGACGATTTTTAATCAAGTTTTTTAGCGCGGATTTTGCTTTTATTTAAAGACTAAAGATTTTTGAAAAAGTGGAAAAGGGTTCCTTCTAGCACGTCAACAATTTGGTTGCTTTTGGAACAGTATTAACGAGTAGACGCTGTGTCTGAGGCCATTTTGAAAACAAAGATGGCGACTTCCGGTTCAATGAAATTTTCTAAACCCCATCAACATGGGTATTTTTGGAACGGGATTGATGAGTGGACGTCAGATACCGATGTTTAAGGCCATTTTGAAAACCAAGATGGCGACTTCCGGTTCAATGGAATTCTCTAAAACCCCATCAACATGGGTGTTTTTGGAACGGGATTTATGAGTGGACGTCAGATATAGATGTTTAAGGCTATTTTGAAAACCAAGATGGCTACTTCCGGTTCAAAGAAATTCTCTAAACCCCATCAACATGGGTATTTTTGGAATGAGATTGATGAGTGGACATCAGATATCGATGTTTAAGGCCATTTTGAAAACCAAGATGGCGACTTCCAGTTCAAAGGAATTCTTTAAATTAAAACCCCATCAACATGGATATTTTTGGAACGGGATTAATGAGTAGACGTCAGATATCGATGTTTAAGGCCATTTTGAAAACCAAGATGGCGACTTCCGGTTCAGTGGAATTCTCTAAAACTATCAATATGGGTATTTTTGCAACGAGATTGACGAGTGGACGTCAGATATAGATGTTTAAGGCTATTTTGAAAACCAAGATGGCGACTTCCGGTTCAATGAAATTTTCTAAACCCCATCAACATGGGTATTTTTGGAACGGGATTGATGAGTGGACATCAGATATCGATGTTTAAGGCCATTTTGAAAACCAAGATGGCGACTTCCGGTTCAATGGAAGTCCTTTTAAAGGCAAAAGACTTAGACGATTTCTCAATAAGTTTTTTGTGCACGGATTTCGCAAAAATATTCTAAGTCTTTTTAAAGGCAAAAGACTTTGACTCAAAAGTCTTTTTAAAGGCAAAAGATTTTTGATCAAGTTTTTTTGCACGGATTTTGCAATTAACACGGTTATTCGAAGTCCTATTGAAAGTAAATGACAGACGATTTTTAATCAAGTTTTTTAGCGCGGATTTTGCTTTTATTCAAAGACTAAAGATTTTTGAAAAAGTGGAAAAGGGTTCCTTATAGCACGTCAACAATTTGGTTGCTTTTGGAACAGTATTAACGAGTAGACGCTGTGTCTGAGGCCATTTTGAAAACAAAGATGGCGACTTCCGGTTCAATGAAATTTTCTAAACCCCATCAACATGGGTATTTTTGGAACGGGATTGATGAGTGGACGTCAGATACCGATGTTTAAGGCCATTTTGAAAACCAAGATGGCGACTTCCGGTTCAAAGAAATTCCCTAAACCCCATCAATGGGTATTTTTGGAACGAGATTGATGAGTGGACGTCAGATATAGATGTTTAAGGCTATTTTGAAAACTAAAATGGCGACTTCCGGTTCAATGGAAGTCCTTTTAAAGGCAAAAGACTTAGACGATTTCTCAACAAGTTTTTTGTGCACGGATTTCGCAAAAATATTCTAAGTCTTTTTAAAGGCAAAAGACTTTGACTCAAAAGTCTTTTTAAAGGCAAAAGATTTTTGATCAAGTTTTTTTTGCACGGATTTTGCAATTAACACGGTTATTCGAAGTCCTATTGAAAGCAAATGACAGACGATTTTTAATCAAGTTTTTTAGCGCGGATTTTGCTTTTATTCAAAGACTAAAGATTTTTGAAAAAGTGGAAAAGGGTTCCTTCTAGCACGTCAACAATTTGGTTGCTTTTGGAACAGTATTAACGAGTAGACGCTGTGTCTGAGGCCATTTTGAAAACAAAGATGGCGATTTCCGGTTCAATGAAATTTTCTAAACCCCATCAACATGGGTATTTTTGGAACGGGATTGATGAGTGGACGTCAGATACCGATGTTTAAGGCCATTTTGAAAACCAAGATGGCGACTTCCGGTTCAATGGAATTCTCTAAAACCCCATCAACATGGGTGTTTTTGGAACGGGATTGAAGAGTGGACGTCAGATATAGATGTTTAAGGCTATTTTGAAAACCAAGATGGCTACTTCCGGTTCAAAGAAATTCTCTAAACCCCATCAACATGGGTATTTTTGGAACGAGATTAATGAGTGGACATCAGATATCGATGTTTAAGGCCATTTTGAAAACCAAGATGGCGACTTCCGGTTCAAAGGAATTCTTTAAAACCCCATCAACATGGATATTTTTGGAACAGGATTAATGAGTAGACGTCAGATATCGATGTTTAAGGCCATTTTGAAAACCAAGATGGCGACTTCCGGTTCAGTGGAATTCTCTAAAACTATCAATATGGGTATTTTTGCAACGAGATTGACGAGTGGACGTCAGATATAGATGTTTAAGGCTATTTTGAAAACTAAAATGGTGACTTCCGGTTCAATGGAAGTCCTTTTAAAGGCAAAAGACTTAGACGATTTCTCAACAAGTTTTTTGTGCACGGATTTCGCAAAAATATTCTAAGTCTTTTTAAAGGCAAAAGACTGACTCAAAAGTCTTTTTAAAGGCAAAAGATTTTTGATCAAGTTTTTTTTGCACGGATTTTGCAATTAACACGGTTATTCGCAGTCCTATTGAAAGCAAATGACAGACGATTTTTAATCAAGTTTTTTTAGCGCGGAATTTCCTTATATTCAAGGACTAAAGATTTTTGAAAAAGTGGAAAAGGGTTCCTTCTAGCACGTCAACAATTTGGTTGCTTTTGGAACAGTATTAACGAGTAGACGCTGTGTCTGAGGCCATTTTGAAAACAAAGATGGCGACTTCCGGTTCAATGAAATTTTCTAAACCCCATCAACATGGGTATTTTTGGAACGGGATTGATGAGTGGACGTCAGATACCGATGTTTAAGGCCATTTTGAAAACCAAGATGGCAACTTCCGGTTCAAAGGAATTCTCTAAAACCCCATCAACATGGGTGTTTTTGGAACGGGATTGATGAGTGGACGTCAGATATAGATGTTTAAGGCTATTTTGAAAACCAAGATGGCTACTTCCGGTTCAAAGAAATTCTCTAAACCCCATCAACATGGGTATTTTTGAAACGAGATTGATGAGTGGACATCAGATATCGATGTTTAAGGCCATTTTGAAAACCAAAATGGCGACTTCCGGTTCAAAGGAATTCTTTAAACCCCATCAACATGGATTAATGAGTAGACGTCAGATATCGATGTTTAAGGCCATTTTGAAAACCAAGATGGCGACTTCCGGTTCAGTGGAATTCTCTAAAACTATCAATATGGGTATTTTTGTAACGAGATTGACGAGTGGACGTCAGATATAGATGTTTAAGGCTACTTTGAAAACAAAAATGGTGACTTCCGGTTCAATGGAATTCTCTAAAACACCATCAACATGGGTATGGAACGGGATTGATGAGTGGACGTCAGATAGCGATGTCTGTGGCCATTTTGAAAACCAAGTAGGTAACTTTCGCTTTGGCGGAATTCTTTAAAACTCAATCAATATGGTTAATTCTGGAATGGTTTTCATGAGTAGGTGCTAGAGATCGATGTTTGGCGCCGTTTTGATATCCGAGATGGCGACATCCGATTTAGTGAAATTCTCAATAACCAAATCAATGCACGAAAAAGCGCCAAAAATAAAAATGTAGGCTTCAGAATAAATCCGTGAGCTTAAGGTCGGGCTTAGTTTTAGCAATATTTTTAATAGAGAATGCCGAAAAAGCAGCAAATGACCCTAAGGTGTGTGTATGTGACCAAAAAGAAAACTTTGAATTCCAAAACAAATTGAACGTTCCAGGTTCCTGATGCCTAATTAAGGTTGATCAATGAAGTAGAATCACCAGATAATCTTAAACGACGCCGTCAAGAAAAGAAGAACGAAAACGAAAAGATGAAAACAAAAAAGAATGGAAACCCTAGAAAGTCCATTTTCTATTATTTAGCCATTTTTCAGATAACGGGATTTTCAAAAACAATTCATAACTTTCTGATACAATGGTTCTCAAATTCGTACAATTCTATTTATTCATTTACTTCATTCAAAATGATTTTTAATTTCATTCTAAATGGTCAATTTTTTCAGTTATTTCATGGAATTCGTATTGTTTATTTTATTCATTTTGAATATTTGAATAATTTAAGTGTATGATCATTGCGTGTTAATTAATTATTTCATTCAGCATTGTTATTATTTTGTTCATTTGGGTTCATGTTAGCTATTTTATTCGTTTCATTATTTGGATTCTTTCTGATCAGTTTATTTTTTTCGTGCATTTTATTTATGTCATTCATTTAACTTATTTTATTCACTGTTTTCATTCTATGCATTTTATTCGTTTTTATTCCAGTTCAACATGTATGTTTCAGTTTCTTCATTTTAATAATCTGACTATTTTTCAGTTTTATTGATTTCATCGAAATTATTTATTTCACACAATTTATTTTTTTCTATAAATTTATAACTTTTTAACATCGCTTAATTTTTTAATTTATTTTGTCCTGCATTTTACCAATTCTATTCGTTTTGTTTATTTGATTCCTTTGTTTTCATATTATTCAATTCATTAATTTTTTGTTTTATTGATTTTATTCAATTCATTCATTCCAATCATTATATTCATTTTATCCATTTCATTTGTTTGATTCATTGTATTCACTGCATTCATTAAATTCATTCGATCCACTTGATTCATGTGATTTATTTGATTCATTTGATTCATTTGATTAATTTGATTAATTTGATTAATTTGATTAATTTGATTAATTTGATTAATTTGATTAATTTGATTAATTTGAATAATTTGAATAATTTGATTAATTAGATTAATTTTATTAATTTGATTAATTTGATTATCAAATTAATTTGATTAATTTTATTCAATTGATTCGTTTGATTCATTTGATTCATTTGATTCATTTGATTCATTTGATTCATTTAATTCATTTAATTCATTTAATTCATTTAATTCATTTGATTCATTTGATTCATTTGATTCATTTGATTCATTTGATTCATATGATTCATATGATTCATTTGATTCATTTGATTCATTTGATTCATTTGATTCATTTGATTCATTTGATTCATTTGATTCATTTGATTCATTTGATTCATTTGATTCATTTGATTCATTTGATTCATTTGATTCATTTGATTCATTTGATTCATTTGATTCATTTGATTTATTTGATTCATTTGATTTATTTGATTCATTTGATTCATTTGATTCATTTGATTCATTTGATTCATTTGATTCATTTAATTTATTTGATTTATTTGATTGATTTAATTCATTTGATTCATTTAATTCATTTGATTCATTTGATTCATTTGATTCATTTGATTCATTTGATTCATTTGATTCATTTGATTCATTTGATTCATTTGATTCATTTGATTCATTTGATTCATTTGATTCATTTGATTCATTTGATTCATTTGATTCATTTGATTCATTTGATTCATTTGATTCATTTGATTCATTGGATTCATTTGATTCATTTGATTCATTTGATTCATTTGATTCATTTGATTCATTTGAGTCATTTGATTCATTTGATTCATTTGATTCATTTGATTCATTTGATTCATTTGATTCATTTGATTCATTTGATTCATATGATTCATTTGATTCATTTGATTCAATTGATTCAATTGATTCAATTGATTCATTTGATTCATTTGATTCCTTTGATTCATTTGATTCGTTTGATTCATTTGATTCATTTCACGATAATTTATTTTATTCAATTTGTTAGTTTGAGTCAATTTAATTTATTCTATTAGTTTTATAACCATTTTCAATTTTCTAATCTAATTTGATTTATGTAATTCATTAATTTTATTTATATTAATCTTTTTATTCATTTTATGAATTTTAAAGCCTTTTTTCGTTTTTCGCTCCTTTTTTAATTTTGTTAGTTTTATTGATTTTTGATAGTTTATTCAGTTTATTCGAGGTTTTATTCGTGCAGACAAGAAACTGTTGTGTGCCTATTTCGCGTAAATTCTGCAAACTAATAAATGCTCCAACAGTGATATGTGTAAGAAATGTCTCATCTCACTGCTAGGTGGATTAAGTTGGTTTTTCTTTTCTAAGCGCTGTTGGAACGGTTCCAGTGGTTGTGGTTTTCGTAATAACTTTCGCCATTTTCAAATATTTGTTACGTTTTGCTTGAATTTCTTTAGTGTTTAGGGTAGACCTGTGCGCCGCCGCGCCACGCCGCCGCCGCCGGTAAATTTCAACAAACGCCGACGCCGAAAGGTAGACCGGCGGCGCGCCGCCGACGCTTTTTTCTCACGCCGACAATTCGCGAACTCGAAAATCATTAGCTCATAATTTTATTCACAAATCTATGAACATTGTCTATGGTCCGAATATACGACGTTAACTGATTCATGATTTATCACATATTGATCTTTATTTGGTATTAGTGGTTGTGAATTAGATCACTAAGTTAACAAAGTCTTGATATTTTCTCGAAAATCATTACACGACACTCGGAATATAATTCATGGATCCATTCTTGCTTTGTCAACTGGTTATGATTGCGAGCATATAAGTTACAATTCACCATTCGTGAAATGGTGCACAAATTCAAAAAAACACATTAACTTTCAAGATATAGTTGATTCCTTATATGTTAGACACTATTCACCAGTCGAGCTCGTGAAACTGTTCATGATATAGTTCATAAAGTAATAAATCTTTCACATAATCTTAACCTCTGGCTGTGCCAGATAAATCTGGCATAATGGCATCTCTGCCTGTAACCCTGTTATTCTTTTGTTAAGATTCAGTGTAATTTTCGAAATTAAATGAAACTGCGCTAAGCACCAAAAATACATTACCTAGCCACAATTCATGTCCGTGAAATAATTAAGAAAACTATAAGACACGTGACTCTGTGTAAAAAATCCGACGGTAAGCTCAAGACTAAAATATCACGATAACACGACGAGAATTTACGAAAATCGTTGCACAATCATTCAATTCTCTACTTTTTCAGTCAATAAAGCTAATATAAATCAATGTATCATCAAGTTATGAACTAGAATCATAAAAATATTAAATATATTCAGGTACAACCACCTACTAAACATTTGAGTATAATGGAATCTTTTTTTTTGCGTGAACTAGTTTTGTGAAAACACAAAAATTATTTTCAATACGAGGTTTATTTATCATAGATCGAATCGTGACCTATTTTGAAATTTTTTTCTTGAAGAATAGTTGGGCAGAGTGATCTTGACTTTTAGCGACGTTGGTACACTGATGTGGCGATGCAGAGGGTAAGATTTCTGGTCGCATAAATTATTAATTGTGTCTTCTAGCCCCACTCAAGAAAGATTTTCAGTGGCAGTTGCATCAGCCCGGTATCACAGACAAAGAGGACGTAACACGAGATGAATTTTCATCACTCGTAGGTAAAACGGTCGATTTAAATTACAAAAATGCGCAATATCAGCGAACGTGGCGTTAGTGAAAAGATTTTGACACAGAGCTAAATGCGTTACTTAGTTTCTGCACCCATTCGAAAACGTTACCGTCTTTTTAATCTCATGCAAACAAAAAAAGTGGGCTGAAAATGTGAAACTCATTCTTGTCGAAGTGAGCAAGGCGGGAGTGGTTCACAACCATTTCTTAAGTTACAACACGATGCCGATCTGTGAGTAAGCACATAACAGGATGTTAGTAAATTAATTGATTCGGTGTATCGAATCTGAATAGATGTATGCAATGAATTAGAATTTGAAGATCCCCGGAACTGCTGGAGAAATTGGCGGTGTGCAGGTGCAACGAAAACTAGAGATACGCTCAGACCATTTTTAATCAGACTTGTTTAATGATCAGCTTCAACCCAATGGGAGCTGAAACATCAAGTCGTGGAATTATCATGAATGATAATAACTGTAGATTTAGGTTTCGTCAAGGTGCAGATCTGTATGATTCCAGCACATCGAGCATACTTTGCATTCAAGATATAAGCAAATCTTACGTTGAAAGAAAATGTAGTGCCATGGAATCGAATATGCCTTATCATCGCGGACATTTGGTACTTACAAGAAGTAAAAGTAAACGCCAGCCTGTAAAATGAAGTAATCCCAGCAAAGTTCAGCCGAAATTGAACTGGAAATTTGGCTTGTTCCAGTTCGTACACGGGATCCAGTGGCACAACCGATTCTAACTAGAATCGGATGTGTCACTGTAGCAGGAATACGAACTGGAACCAGCCAGGATTCCGGTTTATTTCCGGCTGAGCTTAACTGGGATGTGTCTACCTTGAAAGGTGTCCTTACACGATAATTAAAAGTGATATTTCTGCGCAGTAATGCCATTAATAACGCCTCCTGTTAGGGTACCTGGTATCTGCGGGAGTGACGGTAAAGAAGACTCAATTGAAACAAAAAACAATGAAACGACAACAAGAATTAATTTCCTCAAACAAAACAAAAACTGTTTTACCGTTGCTTAATTTCCCAAATATAGAACAATAAATAATTATTATGGGTCATTGAAATACAGTCGTTACTCTGCATTCTTCAAATGTGTCAATTGCAATCATTATTTCATGCGAAGTCGTAGTATGCGACATCGACAATTTTTCTATTTCGTTCTTCAAATTTTACTACTGTAAAAATAGTTCCACCTTTCATTTATTATCTTGCATTTCGCAAGCAGGGAGGGCACTATTAGAGAATCAGTTAAAAAAAATTGATGTGGTTGCGAGAATTACATTTTGTGCAATGTGTTCAACAGATGTCGCTAGTACATTGTGGGCGATGATTTTTTTAGAATTTTCTTCAAGCTGTAACGTCTGTTTGTATGTGCCACATACAATAGAACCCGAAAATTTGGGAAAGGAATTGTACTGCCAAGATTTTCAATATTTGTTACGCCGACACACGCCGGCGCGCCGCCGCCGATAGGGTCCAACGGCGTGACGCCGCCGCCGCCGGCCAAATATGTCGCTTACGCCGCCGCCGATTAAAAATGCATCGGCGCACACCTCTAGTTTAGGGGAACATGGGGAGACTTGACCAGGTTTTCAGCTAAAACTGCATAAATCTCTAAAAAGGTCTTCAATCCATTAAAAGTCATTGAGATATAATGCGCAAAGTTATTGTGCGTCTTCATGATTTTTTGAAGAATTTTTAATTTAATTTTTGAAAAGTTACAAAAGTTTTTCAGATGTCGTTTTTTTTTTGGTCAAGTCTCCCCACTGCGGGGAGACTTGACCAAGGCGTGGGGAGACTTGACCAAGAGATTTTTTAAAAATCATAACAAAAAATAATGACATAAAACATACTCTAATTATTTTTTTCCATATTGTCGAGATCTTTAGGTAGCAGTGAAAAATATAAAAGGGTTGCATTTGATTAATTTAGATTTTTTATAATGCATTTCTTTTTAAGCATTAACTGTACTGCTTGCATTGCATGTTCACACATCACGAAATCAGTCCTACTGTTAGTAACTTTGCTTACTAATACTAAAATATAAAGACTTATGTTTGAGGTGGGATTTTTTATGGCGTGATTAACATTAACAGTAGATACCCAAAGCATAATAAATTTCAGAAATTTCTTCAGCTAATTGCCACTTGGTCAAGTCTCCCCATAAAATCTTGGTCAAGTCTCCCCAACATTAGTTATTACGTTCAATTTCATTCAAATTCTAGTAATAACTATTCCAATGTTCCAATTTATGTATAATCATTTCACTGCTTCACAAAGATTAAGATGGTATATTAGTACATTATTAGTAATTAGTAGTCGAGTAGATATGTCCATACAAAGTTTGATAAAAAATTACATCATTTAATGCAAATTTATTAATCACGTAATATTTTCTGTAAGGAAAGGATTTTTCATTCCAAACTTTTAAAGTTACCTTAAGGGATCGAAACAAGTATAAAAATATTTTTGAAAAAATTTTCAGAATCGAATAGAAAACACCATAGCCAAAAATAGAATTTTGCGCTTGGTCAAGTCTTCCCATGTTCCCCTATGCATAAAAGTAAGATTTCAGTCATAATTTAGACCCAAGAATTTGACTTAATCAGACCGGGCTAAATCCAATACATTAGAATTGATAAAATAAATATTATTTGGTATAAGATACAATGGTTTATGGACCAGACATCGCCCTAATCCCATTTTGAAAATTCTCATAGGTTTTTTTTATTATTATCCACAAAATCGGAAATCGTCATCTTTGGTTTCAAAATGCCATCTGACTTCGATCTCTGGCATCTACGTGCCAATCCCGTTCCGAAAGCACTAATATTGACTGAATTACTGAGAATTCCGCTGAACCTGAAGTCGCCATCTTGATTTTCAAAGGGAATCTCCAAGACCAGTCGTTCATTCTGTAATTTTCTAAGTTTTTTTACTTTCAAAAGAATATAGATTGTTTCCGCCAAAACCGTGCATTTTGTAGTTGCATTAACACTGTTTTTTTACACGGAGTCCGCAATTATCGCGGTGATTTGCACTTTTTATACGGTATGTATCACCCGTGTAAAAAAAACCTAATGTATATGTATTTTCGGTAAGTTGAAATCTTGGATCTTAAAATGGCTTCAGATGTAGACATCTGGAAAATGCTTAGTCATCCGGTTCCAACACATTCCATATTGTCTGAGCTATATAAAATTTTCCTATGCCGGAAGTAGTCATCATCATATCTTCGGGCATTGATCTCTATTATACACTCATCAAGCCCGTTCCGACAATACCCATATTAATTGGGTTTTAGAGAATTTCACTTAACCGAAAGGTGCCATCTTAGTTTTCAAAATGATGTCAGGCATCGACATTTGGCGTCTAGGCGTTAATCCTGTTCTGAGAACACCCATATCCTTGAAGTGCCGACTTCAATCTTCAAGATTCGTCTACATTGTTCAAAAATCTTCTAAGTTTTTTGTACATATTTAAAAAGACTTATAATGAATGCAGAAACCGTGGTATGTAATTGCGAAATCCGTGCAAACAAAATTGAAAATCGTTCAAAGTCTTTTGCATTCAATGTAACGCAGTATTTTTTACACGGTTTTTGAAATTAACGCGTTTTTTGCACGGATTCCGGAATTACCGCGGTTGTTTACACGGTTTTCGGAATAAACACGGTTTTTTACACGGATTTCGCAATTAACGCGGTTTTTTTTACACGGATTCCGAAATTAACGCGGTTTTTTATACGCTTTTCGGAATTACACGGTTTTTTTTTACACGGTTTTCGGAATTAGCACGGTTTTTTTATACGGATTTCGCAATTAACGCGGTTTTTTTACACGTTTTTTTTTACACGGCACGTATCCCCCGTGTAAAAAAACCTTAGTGTATATGATTCTGTCAGTTGTTATAACGATTAATTGAATCTAAGTTTGTTCAAAAGGGAAATTACGTATAAATGGCACACATAGTTACAGGATGTTCGTAAAAATATATTGCTAGGATGCTTAAAACTTTCATTTCTGTTTTAATGTAGGGTGATGAGCGCATTATCGCTATGTTTCTATTATCACGCTACCCATTTGAAGCCGTTGGTTAGAGGAATGTCTGCCATCTTTGTTTAACGCATTGAGTCAAATAGTAGCGCAACAATAGGGGCACTCGATTCGTGTATTCGTTGCGCTCAAACAGGAGAATTTCACTGTTTTCAGCGCATGTATGTTATTATCTTGGTACTTAACAACGAAGCAAAGCTGTTGATGCCAATTTGTACGCATTCCATTGTTTGTAGGGCGAGTAATTAATGAATCAGTGAGGCGCCCTCCTTAGTATGGTGAAAATAGGCACTTCACCCTACCTATTATTTTATTCATAAAATCGTACAAATTTTGTTAGCAAATAAAATCGTTCCAATGTGCATTAATGCATTACAGAAATATATCTATGTGCAAACAAAAATATGAATATAACACTTGTGAATTTAAAATGATCATTCTGTCAAAGTTTAAGTTTTTGGTTAACCTTGGTTTACTTTTTATTTAAGCCTCGCTGAAAAAAACGTGTGCAATTTTAATTCGCAGAGTGTGATCAAACCTTTATTTATAGTTGATATTTATTCCAAACAAACCAATTTATTTTCTTTTGTGTATTGAATATTATGCCACTACAAAATGCTGTACATCTTCCGCCAACTATCCAACACGTTAAAGTTTTAAGTTCAGAAACATATCGGCTACAATTTGGCAAAATTTTTCTCACGCGCTATGGAACGAGACATATGACGAAGAAAAGCTATTTTACTGCAAGAAATGTCGGAATGAAAAACAATTCACCATTTAATTTACTCATTTTCATTAACTTGAATTTGTTGTTTTTAACATTGTCGTGTATCGCAAATCAGAACGTAGCCATATAAATGACAGCATCGTTTGGTTAAAGCTTACAAAATATTTTAGACCGGTTTTATAGTTAGTCCGGTTTCAAAACAGTTATTACGCCTTTGAGCTTACGGCTATAAAAGGTAGATGTGGGTGAACAGAGCGCACGGTAAGGTGAACTTCCACATGCCGCAGCTCTTGCCTGGTCATGACTGTTTCAAAAAGTATCTGAACAGGCAAGGATAGGAAGAATCGCATCGTTTTACGCTCACTCAAGGCTCATGCGCACTCAGCTACCTCCGATGCTTTATTCTGTTTTTCTTGTTTATGAGTGTGCACCTGTTGAGCACCCGATCGGCCAAAGCCAAGTGAATATGGTATCTCACATGTTCGTATTTTTTCACTCTTACGCTCACCTTGGATCGCTGCAATTTAGGTTCTTTCTGATACATGTTCGGAATTGTATCCGAACTATGATGATCGGGTCCGTTCGGCAATGCGATTCTTCCTCAAAAATTTGGATCGCGATCTATGTTCGCCTAAATAGAAAATCGATTCAATTCCCACCGCATGCGAGCGGGAGCGGTGCTTGCGATTGTTTGCATTGACGCTGCCGCGGTGTTTTGTATCAATGGAGTGGTGTAGTGTCAGTCGAGTGCATGTGCGTGTTTGTAATTTGCTAAGCGAGCAGATTGTCCCTTTGTATATCGTTCATATTCCACATAGGTAAAAAATGAATAGCGGACTTTACGCGTTCAATATTTTGTTATACCACAATGGATTATTGAACACTTAAGAGCCGCTAATCATTACCAGACTTTGGAGTTTTTGTTTTCAAGACAGTTTGATGTTTTGCATAATTTGTAGTATGATAGTACAGTAAGTTGACTTTGTGGCCAAGCCGGGGTGCGTGGAATCGGTTTCTTTCACTAGGCTGTTCACAGTGATGTCATGTGGATCTAATTCGGAATGATGAGCGGTCAAGAATGGATTTGGAACGTGATGTTCCGGGTACGACGATTTATCCATCTGTTCTAAATATTGTTTTCCCGATGTTTTGATTGCTTATACTTTTTGTGGTGCCTTTTGTTTTTCCTGCTGTCAATCATCATATATACTAGTAAAGAATGTTTGATCTTGTTTGTGTTCCATATTAGCGGTCTTTACACGTTCAGTTGTTTAGTCAATACTGGAGCGTATTGACAAGGTTTTTCAACGTGTAATGGAATGGTGGAAGTATTGACGATATGTGTTTTTTATGTTTCTTGGAGGCTGTTCAATGATAGTACAGTAAGATTCCGTTTTTGGCACGTTCCGATTTTTGCATGCTCCCTTTTCGGTACACTCCGATTTTGGCAACAAATGGGTTCCGTTTTTGGCAACATTATTGCTGTACATAATAGGTCTTTTAAAAATGTGCAATAGATATTTTTTGTATCAATTGATATCACATTTTACTTTATTTCCAAACATGGGAGGCATATTACCCTCAAAGGCGCAAATACTTTTTTTTAAACTTTTGTGAAAATTGTTTCATAGTTTCAATACATTACTGTGATAATTTTGAGATGTTTTGCGTAATATTGTTTTAAAACAGCGTTAAGGGTTAACTATAATTTATGCTATACGTGTTATATGTTTTTATCACAATGCATAGAAATGTATTATTTATGTATAATATAACTGGTAACAGTGTAACTAGTGTCTGACGGAATCAATTTTTATAGTAAGACCCAGAGTCTGTGAACTTTAGGAGTCAAATACAGAGGAATGCGCTACACTGGATAACAAGACTATATCTGGAGAAAATTTTCAAAAGAACCTTTTGTTTGGACAGTTGACAGTGATTTTTACAACAAAAATGGTTTTCTTTAAACCTAAATATCTTCAGGCATTACAATTCGATTTTCAATCTATCGAACTCGGTCACTAAAAACATGACGACAGTAACGCACCGGGTGGAGATATCCTAATTAGCTTCGACAACGTTAGTGATTTTTACACAAGTTGAACGCTAAAGATGGACATCTGTTCTCTGTGGTATGTTCCAACTTCCCTTTCCGAAGCACAAATAGAATTCCCCTAGAATCTTTGCAAAAATCCAGTTGCTTGGAAAAAATAGCCGAAGACTGTCCAAATTGATAGCATTTATAAGTTCTTCAGTTCTACGCATTTCTGTGTCGTAAGTGCCCCAGCTATCGCAATGAACACCATTCTCAGCAGATAGCTAAGCTTTTACAGGATTGTCATCACTTCTTCCATCTGACACCACACAAGAACATTATTAAACAATTTTTTATATAAACTCAAAGATGTAATTCGGTTTGAGACTCCAAGTTTTCCTAACAGCTTTTCTGTGCTGTCTGAAGGCTTTTCACATTCTTTTGGGTCTGACCCTAATGAGAACAGTTTAGTTTAAATTCTAATATAATTCACACAATACTCACAATCATAGAATTGCGACCTGGATTAAAATTCGCATCTTCGTAAAATTTACATTTTTCAAATTTGAATCTTAGGAAAGTATCTTTATACTGTGAGATTTAACCAATTTTCTCTGAAAGTATTACCTAACATGGGGTCTACTATTAATATTCGATTCAAACTCAACTGATCTTGTCCGATTCAGAAATTCCAATCGATATGAAAATACTGTGATTTTAAACAATTTGAGGCGGATCGAAATGGCCAACAACAGTTATTATGATTGGAAAAATATATGGCTACGAAAGTTGCACGTTTTCCATCCCCGGTTTTTGAATGATGTCTATAAACAAATTCATTCACACCGATCACTCGAAACCTTTCATGCTAAACTTTTTTTTGATTTGTTTGTATCAAAAAACACTAAAAACCTCTGATTATCAAGAGTGATGCTTCTATCAGAGTGCTATGGCCTGCCCAATTGTTCAATAGCCCATAGCACAGGAAAGATAGACAAAGATAGTCTACATTTATGTGCTTTTATCAGTTTTCAATAATAATGCAATATCTATCAATAAAATATCTACAAATTTCATTTTCACTGCTAACTGAAAATGTCCCTGGCAGCACTGCTCCAGCGGAATCCTTTCAGACTAATATCAATAACTGCAATGCTATAGATAATACAACTGTAAGCGCATACATGAATGGTTATAGTCCCAGTTACTAGCCTTATCTATTTTTGTGAACGTTGCCTGAAACAAACACCAGTTACTCCGCCAGAACGGTGATCCTTGTTACTAAATTTCACGCAATCCACATTCCAATTATTAGTTCCAAGACACTTAATAAACTTAACAGCATTTCAGTGAAAATTTCGTTTGGTAATCTGTTTTTAAAATTTCGATTTATCTATTATATTTTATTATATTGTTTTTAGTTGATACATATGATTTCCTTTCTATCTGTTATTCACACCTAATTTCATGCACACAAAAAGGTATGAATTTTATGTGCCGGACTCGTATCCCCTGGCACGAATGTGTTTTGTTTGATCTCGAAACTGAGTCAGGTTTCAACCGAAACTGTTATCACTTAATTTATTTTGACATCAATTTGAGTTATAACCTGGGCCAACTTCGTCTCAAGCCAAAACCACCTAAACGTGGATAATCATATGATTGAAGCAAAAGATATTATCATTACAGTTAAAAACAAGAAAATTGATCAGCGACAATCGATATTTTGTCAATTCTATGCAAATGCATATCACCGGAAGTAGTGAGCTATATTCGCGCAATGATACGCTATAAAACACACAACTTTCGAGATTATTTATTGGCATAGAAAAGAAGACAAATCTAAGTTTCCTCTCGAATGTAGCACATGGAAGGAGCCGAACGCGCCTGAACATTGAAAATTAAACTAAATCCAAACAAATAAATCTGAACCAATGTACATTACCACACATCTTGTCTACATCGCAAGTACGGCATTTGTACACAGAGTACTTGACAATCTGTAACTATATTAGTGTGTTCAACGGTTTGTTTTCCTCCACCTGTCATAGATGGAGCAAAACAAATCGAAAATAACTTTTCGGTCGGATTATTTTCATGATGAAATATGATCAACCGGAATTGTACGTCCCCCGAACCAGTTTTACAGCGACATAGAGCATTTCAACACCATTATAAATACTTTACGAGAGCTAATTCAAATGTTTAATTTGGCTGACAGTTTTATATATGACAGCTGGAGGAAAACAAACCCCCAAGTAGTGTGAGTGAAATCGTTTGCATAGAACTCCATACAATGGTAGAGTTCAACTCGAGCGATAACATGTATAGCGCATGATAAAATTAACACGCAGCAAGGAAATGACTGCGAGTTGAACCTACACAGCAGAAATTGCCACTCCGTGCGGTGTCCAGGCGGACACTGACTCCTACCGATATTTTTAAGCCAGCCATATATTTCAATCGTTTAGTTTCAGGATTGCGCACGAAGATTTGGAATCTTTTTTCCGAACGAACATGTTCGCCGCCGAATATGTTCGATGGCACTCATTACCTCACTGCATCGGCAATGCGGAACGCGTTAAAAAAATTTCAGATTTCCGATTCTCTCTCCCTTCGTAATCGCATACGGTGTGATGCGGAACGAGTTGTGTGGGTCTGTATCTTTTTAACGAGAGCGTAAACCCCCGACGATGTATAAGGAAACAAATTCATGTACGCTCATGGCGGTGAGCGAGTTTTCCGCACCTTGTGAACAGGTTTGGCCACGTGAGTTCGCCGTTCTGTATCGCGTGCGGAGATGCAGAGGAGACGCCTGAGCACGTGGTCCTCGAATGCCCGCGATTCGAGCACGAGCGAAACGAAATGAGAACCACTGTTGGTGAGGACGTTAATATGACCAATATTATCGAAAGAATGTGTGCGGACAAAGAAAAATGGGACCAGCATTGAGATAACGGTTTCGAGAGAAATTTCAACGTCGGGAAATTTCTCCGTCGGAGTAGACTAGGTCCACCGCCGGGGACTAGTTCGAGTAGATCGGGAAGTAGCACCGGCAAATGGCCGTCGGGGCGTCTGTGAACTGCATCTGGAAGTCCTCCACGCAGAATCACAGGACCGACCTCGGCATCTACCCGGTTGGCATCGGTTTCGGAAACTCTTCGTCGGAGTAGGAAAGATCCACCGTCGGGGACTATTTCGGGTAGTCCGTAGCGAATCGCCGGCTTGAATCTTCGGAGCACCAGTGAACCGGACTTAATCCTCCACCCGGAATCGCTGGACTGATCTCGGCATTCTGCCGGACTGCATCGAAGGAAGAAAGGTCACGGTTACGCCAACATTCTTTGTCGGGGATCTCTCCACAGAGGTAGGCTAGCTCCATCGTCGGGGACTATGTCGAGTAGCACCGAACGCAACAGTATAGAGTCGTTGGGGCACCAGTGAACCGGAAGCCACCATCCAATCGTAATCGCTGGATCGACCACGGCATCCAACTGGTCAACGAAGAGAGGAGGGCATGTAGAATATCATGCCGTGCATTACTGATATGGCGGTTATGAGACCAGCGAAATCTAGCACGACCAGCTAGACCTGGAATCAAGTGAAGTGCATTAGCACGCCTCCCCCCGAAGTAGTCATTTCAAATAGAATCCGGGGGATCAGGCATATGTCGGACTCCTTGGTGGAGTTTAGAGGAGTAGGGTTCAGAGTTATCTTCTCTGTTCAGAGACTCTGGCACACGATGGACGATATCGGTAGTATGATCTAACTACTGAACGTGTGCTGGGTCGGCGTAAAAGCTTTACCACCAAGTAAATAAAACACACACACATACCCTGCCTATAGGAGGGGGCAACAAGGACAGGAGTCTAGGGGATTAACGAAACGCTCCCCCCTCCTCCGACTCTACTGCGGGGGGTGGGGTTTGGATTGGGCTCTGCTAAACCTCTAAAAAAGCCATAACTCAGCGCTCCGACGAAGCGAGTCTGTGCCGCTTCTTCTAAGATTCCATAGCTCATTGATTGATCGTGTAAACAGACGTGCTGTACTGTACTGTTTTATTTGTGTGAATAACTCATCAAATTACCGTTGCAGTCGAAATTATTTGTTACCCATGCCAATCTCCTGCATAGTTTTATGTTGGTTTGTGTATTTGAAGCGAAAACTCAAAGATTTTCTGTATTAATTTTTCGTTTATCTCGTGATTTTGTTTACATTACTATGGATTCACCCTCAAATATTTTACACACATCGCACTCGGTTCACCATCTGCAGGCGAATAGCGGAAAGTGCTTCACACACGTCAAAAAGGCGGGTAGAAAGTGGCAATGAATTCTGCTTGTAAAACATGTGACTCTCCTGTTAATGGGATCGAGAAAATTACATGTCGTGGCAATTGTGGATCGGTTTTTCACCGCACTTGTTTTCGTGGTATGCAGCGATCTGCTTTGGACTTGCTGTCTGGATTTATTAAGAACTTGTACTGGCTGTGCAACAATTGTGCTTGCAGTTTCAACAAGTGGATGGAGCAAACCGATTCCGCTGCTTCCATCGTGGACACTAACAAATTGTGCGTGGCAGTAGATAACCTAAACACAGTCGTGTCTAATATCTCCAACCGCATTGAGACACATTTTCCGGCTAATTTTGGTTCTGTAGCTCAAAGGGGGCTATCTATGAAGCGACTTCCGGAAGATCTACCCACCCCAAAAGAAGTCGCGAGAATTACGCTAAATTCGCGCCACTGCAGCCGCTGTCTGTGGTACTACAGATAACAGTTACTGATGAGCGGGAACAGTTCTGGGTCTACCTCAGCCGCCTCGATTCGAGCCATACGGTGAATGATATCGTCGTCATGACCCAAGAATGCCTGGAAATAAGCAATACACCCAAAGCAATCTTGTTGGTTAAGAAGGATGCTGATCTGACAAAGCTCAATTGTGTTTCCTTCCGAGTCGAGCTTCCGAGTGAACTGAACGACGTGGCACTCAGAGCGTTAAACTTGGCCAAGTGGAGTGCTGGTTCGCAAATTTAGCTTCGACCAGCAGAGACAGTATAGATTTCGTCAATCGTCACATCGGACTCCGGGATGCACCGCCGCTTGTACTATGGAAGCCCTCGATCCCCCTGCCACAGTCCAGCTACTGCAGGAAGCGTTCATCAGTCGTCCCGGTCCTGTGTGCGGGAGTGGAAAAAGGGTCTTCCAAGCTTCATACTGCGGCAAGTATCCATCTATTTTGAAACCTTATAGTTATTCGATTCCAGCTCACCGCCAATTGCGCAAAGTTCCTATCGATATCAGACGCCGCATTTCATGCCAGCGACACGCAGCCATTCAGGACTGATACCTAGCCCAACTGCATCGAGTACAACCCTCGGCTTCCCGTTTTCCCGGTCACCGGGACGCACACTTGCCTGTGGTGGAGTTGGTGGAGTTCATACAGCAGGCAAGTATGAAGCATCTCTGAGCTCTTTTTTGCCTCAAAGTCTTCGATTTCCAGCCTTGGACAACGACGGGACAAGCTGCTACTATACTACCAAAACGTGGGTGGTTTGTGGCAGTTTTGATATCATCGTCTTCGTCGAAACGTGGTTAGACGATGACCCGCTTTCCAGTCAGGTGTTCGGTACTGGATATGAGGTTTTTCATTGCGACCGGAACCTCAGAAATAGCCGTAAAGCTACTGGAGGTGGTGTATTAGTAGCAGTTAATCACAGCTTGAAGGCACGAGTTATTTAGAAGACTTGCTGGGATTGCCTCGAACAGGTCTGGACGATAATCGAGCTTGCCGACCGTAAGTTGTACTTGTGTGGGTTGTACGTTCCACCCGACCGAGTCCATGTCATCGAATATGTTGACGCACACTGCAGCTCAGTTTTTACCATCCTCGAAGACGCTAAATCGGTTGATGAGATCACCGCAGGAGATTTCAATCTCCCCAGCATTTCGTGGAGATCTTCCCGCGATGGATTTCTTTACCCGGATTCCGATCACTCCGTTCTTCACTTAGGAGCGGTGAAGCTTCTTGACAGGTACAGCATAGCCACGTTACTACAAATTAATCCTATTGCCAACGAGTATAACCGCCACCTTGATCTTTGTTTTGTCAGCGATCAGGTTTCTGCTACATCAGTAGTGATGGCTCCCTCTCCTCTAGTGAAACCAGTAGCACATCACCCACCATTGATCGCCACGATCGATCGCACCCTGCCACACGATTATAATGTTCCTCCGGTCCTCGTCTCATACGACTTCCACAAAGCTGATCATCGCAGTATCGCAGACCTCTTCTCCACTCTCGATTGGCTAAATATTATGGACCCCGAAGATGTTGATACGGCAGTTCAAACATTTTCCAATGGTTTGGGTTATGTTATTGACAGGCCCGTCCCGAAGAAAGTTCATCATCAATAAATCGGCCCTCCTGGGCAAACGAGCACAATGCAAAGGCTGAAGTCCATTAAGAGAGCTGTTCTGCGGAGGTTTACCAAGTATCGCACAATTCTACTTAGAAACTATTTCGTCTGTCTCAACCATGCTTATAAACGAGCTAGTTAGGATTGTTTCTTTCAATGTCAACAAAACATTCAGCGTAATCTCAAGTCGCACCCAAAACGTTACTGGAAATATGTGAATGAGCAGCGCAAGGAATCCGGACTACCGTCATCTATGACTTTCCACGGCCACAGCTACCACATCCCAAGATATGTGCAGATTTTTTTCGGAGAAATTCGCGAATGTGTACACAGATGAGGTCTTAACAGTTGATCAAATTGAAAATTCTGTGTGTCAAGTTCCAGTTGTGAACCAAACTCTAAGCGCTATCGATGTCAATGAAACGATGATTACCAGAGCTTGTTCTCGGTTAAAATCGTCTTTCAATCCGGGACCCGATGGCTTCCCTTCAGTACTTTTGAAAAGGCACATCGATGTTTTATCCCCTCCACTTCCTCGCATCTTTAGAGCATCTATTGCCAGTGACATCTTTCCATCCTGCTGGAAGTTCGCGAACATGTTCCCTCTTCAGGCTCACTGCAAGCAGTAGGGGAATTGTGGGAAAAAACCGATACTGTGGGTAAAACCGACACCCACAACTTTTCCAAGAAATCAAATTTTTATTCATTTCATAATGACACTTTATATATATATATATATATATATATATATATATATATATATATATATATATATATATATATATATATATATATATATATATATATATATATATATATATATATATATATATATATATATATATATATATATATATATATATATATATATATATATATATATATATATATATATATATATCACTTGCGATGCGTATATGCAAATGAAATTTCGGTCCTACCTCGAAACTTCCAAACGTCCGCCCGAGACACATGGGTGGCAAAATTAAACGCTAGGTTTGTTCCCAAGTTTCCAGTATTTCAAGGGGATAGTGCTACCTTTACTACTCACATTATTGAATATTTCATTACACATATGTATAATGGGATCAAAAGACATTCGTCTAGCTGCTTTATTTTAGAAATAGGGCACTTTAAAGCATGGCATGCACAAATAAAATAAATTAAAGGCCAAATCGGATAACCAATACTATTTGGACTCACTGGAAACTAAACTCACTCCACCATTAAAAGCCAGTAGAAGGGCATTAGCGCGTGGAATGTCAGCATTGGAGAGTTCAGGCGAATGTTCCATAAAAATAATATACTCAAACCTTAAACAACCAGGTTTCTTCGTAATAGCCCTGTAATTGCCACGTATGATAATTGCCGACAACAAAGGTAGTACCAAGACATTACTTTTAACGGAGTATTTCATTTGTAGAGCAGTGAAGTTCGCAAACAAAATAAGTAAAATGGAAATCCTGTTTCACATTTCCCGGTTTGCCCCCAGTATCAAACCATCAACAGAAACTTATATCAGTATTCAACAAACCAACATAATCTCCTTCAAATTGTCAAACGCAGCCACACTACCGTTTACTAGAAGAAAACTATTAAAAGAGCACACTCCTTCGCAGTGCACTCTGGAGCGCGCGCCGCACAGTGGTTCCATTTCTTAAGAGAGGCGGTCATAAATATATGCAATGGAAATATCGATACAAAACTATATTGTCTGATTGTCTGGCGCTTAAATTGTGCTCGCTTCCTCATATAAATCCACTTGTTTAAGCCTAACAATACAAATATAATACGAGCATTGTGAAAGTATTGACCTTACCATGCCCGAAGAAGTTTAAAACAGTTTTGCAACTCTTTGCGGCACCATAGTACATAGGAATATAGGGTTACCAACCGTCCTTATTTTAAAGGACATGTCCTTAATTTCGATGATTTGGGAAAACGTCCTTAATTTCCTTCAAATGTCCTTAGTTTTAATCTCAATCCACGTTATATTTGAAATGAATTAGATTAAACACTCAAGCGAATGAAACATTAGATATATATATATATATATATATATATATATATATATATATATATATATATATATATATATATATATATATATATATATATATATATATATATATATATATATATATATATATAATATATATATATATATATATATATATATATATATATATATATATATATATATATATATATATATATATATATATATATATATATATATATATATATATATATATATATATATATATATATATATATATATATATATAAGTAATCGCATCAACTTCATCTGGTCACGAATCTTCACCAGACATATAACGGACGTTAAATCGAATCAAATCATTGCAACAACAACAACAACAACAACAACAACAATTACCCGCGAAGCTATCAACTCTAGAACCGTCACAAACAGCGAAGCCGTAGTTAGCAAATTCTTCCATAAAACCTCAACCAACCAATTCAACGCCATACGCATGGCCACCGGTCTTTTCAACGTGCGACGTTTCGTGTCAGCAGTATGCGCCCGGATGGCACAACTCCGATTTCAACACGAGCCACCTTAGCTAGGGAACAAATTTTCAAAAGCAAGGCCTCTGTAACATACATAGCAGGAATAAAATTCACTTTCAGTTAGCTCTCCAACCAGTGCAGTCGTGTTTTAGTTTTTAAAAACGTACCGAATGTGATTAATCTTGAAACTGGCGCAGTCGACTTAGGGGGAAGGATCGTGTCCCAGCTTCATCGCAGTTCCTAAAAATCATTGTGTGATCAGGCAGCAACGGCGGAAAGCACCAGGATTCGTGACAACCTCGAAAAGACAGACCCACACGCACCCGCTGTAAGCATCACTGGTGGAACACCAGTTGATTTGTGGTGAGTGATTTATATCTACTCTATTCTTTCTATTTTCAACCTTAACCCTACATCACATAACAATCCATTTATACTAACATAGAAGTGCAAGTGATATTAGTGAAGAAACAAATTAAGTGAAAGTGAAAACGAAAATGACGACTAGATCAATTAGTGACTTACAAGCTCAAATTGACGAGCTCGTTGAATTACTCGCGCAACAAAGCCAAAAAACGCAAGAAGCTACAGATCAGATTGCTGTCCTTCAGGCAGCAGTAACACCGCCAAACTTAATTGTACCATCCCAGTTTGGTAATAGATTCGATAAATTTCAAATTCCCGACCCCATTAAACTTATTCCTAATTATGCAGGAGAACCACAATTATTGATTTCTTGGATCGAATCCGTCGATCAAAAATTAGAATATTGCAAAAATTTGATAAACGATCCAGCCATAGTTTTAAACGTAATGCCACTATGGACTGCCATAATTCGTGATAAAATTGTAAAGGACGGCAACGATGTTTTATTAAGAAACCAGAAAGCACTTGAATGGGAAGCTATTAAAAATGCCTTAAAAGACGAATTAGGAGACAAAAGAGATTTAGCAACACTATGCTCAAAAATCTCTCTACTTAAACAAGGCAACCAAGACATAACAGTATTTTATCAAGACTGTAAAAAGCTTCTGGCTGACATTAACGCCAATCTACTAATTAATGATGAAACAAAATCGTGTGTAAAAATTCTTATAGTAAATTACGAAGCAATGATTACAAATGCATTTATGGACGGACTATCGAACAACTTATCTTCTCTCATTAGAATTTATAGACCCAAAAGTTTATATGAAGCTTATCAAGGCGCACTGGAGCAAAACAAAGCAAACCAAAGAAAACGCGAAAAGATGGCTAGTGATAATAATTTTGCATCGAAACCACCAATGCAATTTAAACCTTTTGCTCAAACAAACAATAACTCTAATTTTAGAGCTCAATTTCCCCAGCCTCCTGTCCGACCAACATTTAATCAACCCACCTCTAGAACACAGCCAAATTATCAACAATTTAGACCAGCAAACCATTTGGCTATAAAACACGAACCATCGTCTCATCAGACAAGGGTTCAACAAAAACCTATTCACAACATTAATTTAAATGAAATATCGCCGGACCCATCTAATGTTTGCGTATACCCAGAGCACGAACAATATACAGGTACCCCGGAAACAAATTACGATTCCATGACAATGTCGCCAGACACGAACGAAACGCATGAGGAAATAAATTTTTTTATGGTCTTAGACCAGCAAACAACGGACTGAAAAACAATTTTCTCCCGTATTTGGAAATCCCTCGGAGAACAGGAAGACCTTTAAGATTTCTAATCGACACGGGGGCTAATAAAAATTATATCACTCCAGAGTTGGTTCCAGCCGCCAGTATTGGCATAGGACCACAACATAAAATAAGAAACATAAATGGTGTACACGTTGTCGAAAATTTTACCTACTTGAACCCGTTAATTAACATTGTGAGTGGCCTACCGAATATAAAATTTTTCCTATTTAGGTTTCACGATTTCTTCGACGGCCTTATCGGATTCGAATCATTACGATCCATAGGTGCCGTAATCGATACAGCATCTAACACAATTGTCGTTAAAAATATAAAAATTCCATTTAATAAAAAAATCCCCAATAACGAGGTAATGAATTTTCACGAAAATGAAACTCTCGTGAAAGAGTTTCCAGTTCGAATTGACGAAGGAGATTTTCTTATTGAGCATGATATCACATTAGAACAAAATATTATTATACCTTCAGGAATATATCGAGCGAAAAAAGGTTTAGCCATATTTCCTATGACGAACCAAAAAAATGAACCAGTTGAAATTTGCATCGATAAAGAATCGCTGTTTACAGAACTTCACAATTTTGAAGAAGTCTTCCCTGAATCTCAAAACACAAATAAAAAAACAAACAAAAACGTAGAAAATTCAATGAACCACTCCGATGTTAATAATTTTGAAACAACGCAACGTAAACCTACCAACCAAAATATAACAGAAACTTTCGCTGATCAGCTTCGGCTTGACAATTTAAATACGGAAGAAAAATCTAAACTTCTTAAAGTTCTTCATAACATTCAAGATGTTTTCCATTGTGATAGGGGTAAACTTTCATTCACAAGCGCGATACGCCATAAAATCACAACAAAACATGATCTCCCGGTGTTCACGAAATCTTACCGTTACCCCTTTTGCCATAAGGAAGAGGTCCAGCGGCAAATAAATGAAATGTTAAAACAAGGTATTATTCGTGCCTCAGAAAGCCTATATTCTTCACCCATTTGGGTGGTACCGAAGAAGTTAGACGCTTCTGGTCATAAGAAATGGGGTTTGGTTATCGACTATCGTAAATTAAATCAAAAAACAGTAGATGATCGATACCCAATCCCAAATATAACTGACATATTAGACAAACTTGGTCGCTGTCAGTACTTCTCAACTTTAGACCTAGCTTCAGGATTTCACCAAATTGAAATTCATAAAAAAGATACTCCGAAAACTGCCTTTAGTGTTGATGGTGGGCATTACGAATTTGTCCGAATGCCGTTCAGATTAAAGAACGCCCCGGCTACGTTCCAGAGAGTTATGGATAACATACTAAGGGAACATATTGGAGTACGATGTCTGGTCTATATGGATGATATAATCATCTTTTCGACCAGTTTACAAGAACATTTGATTAATTTGAAGATGATATTAGAAACCCTTAGGAAGTACAATATGAAAATTCAAATCGACAAGTGCGAATTTCTCCAAAAAGAAGTCGCATTTTTAGGACATGTGGTAACTCCGGAAGGAGTCAAGCCCAATCCTGAAAAAATTATAGCCATTAAAAAGTGGCCAGTACCCAAGACCGAGAAAGAGTTAAGAGCCTTCTTAGGAGTGATCGGTTACTATCGTAAATTTATAAAAGACTTTGCGAAGATAGCAAAACCCTTAACCCAGCAACTTCGTAAAGGAGAAACAATTCAACACACAGCTGATTTCATATCTGCTTTCAAAAATTGCAAAGAAATCTTAACCAGTAGTCATGTACTACAATATCCAGATTTCTCCAAGCGTTTCATACTTACAACGGATACCTCAAACTTCGCTTTGGGCGCGGTATTGTCCCAGGGTCCCATTGGGTCAGACAAACCCATCGCATTCGCTTCCCGTACGCTGAGCCAAACAGAAGAAAAATACTCATCTATTGAAAAAGAATTGTTGGCCATTGACTGGGCCTGCAAGTACTTTCGACCTTATCTTTTTGGCCGTAAATTTAGCCTTTATACGGACCACAAACCTTTGACCTATGTTCAGCGAAGGATCAAATGACAGATTAATTAGATGGAAATTGAGGCTCTAGGAGTTCGAGTATGAAATCCACTACCGGCCTGGGAAACAAAATGTAATTGCTGATGGCTTATCCCGAATACCACAGCAAATAAATCTCAACGAACAAGAACTTACATCGTCTTCCGATAACAGTGATGACGACGACGACAATAGCAGCGATAGTGGTAGCGACAGTAACACCATACACTCATCTGCATCCGATGCGAGTGAACTTATCCCAATGACCGAACGCCCTCTAAATGTTTATAAAAACCAAATCCTTATTACGGAAGGCGAACAAAATGAAGAAACATATGAGCAGATCTTCACTTCAGTTAAAATGAAAAATGGTTAAACACATTGCAAGTTGCCTACAAAAACTATTTCTACAGAAATAAAACCTTTAAAATAATACTAACCCAGTCTATATTACAGGACATCGTTTCCGAAGAAGAGCAGGATCACGTCATAGAAGAAGTCCACTTACGCGCCCACAGGGGTGCTACAGAAAATCACGATGTACTCAAAAAATCATTTTTCTTCCCAAAACTCAAACAAAAAGTACAGAAATTTATCAACCTCTGCGAAACATGCCTGGAAAGTAAGTATGAAAGATCTCCCTACAAAGTGAAATTTGCCTACACTCCTACCCCAGGAAAACCCTTAGACATCCTGCATATTGACATACTCATATCCTCACCAAACTTGTTTATTTCTGCAGTAGACAAATTGTCTCACTATGCAATACTGATCCCAATAAAATCACGCTCCATTCCCGACGTGAAACGAGGTTTGACAAAACTAATGACCACATATGGCACACCGAAAATGATTGTATGCGACAACGAGGTGGCATTCAAATCCATCGAGGTACGCGGTCTTTTACAAAGATTAAACGTAGAAATATATAACACTTCTTCTGACCATAGTGAAGTGAATGGAATCGTAGAACGATTTCATTCAACCCTAAGTGAAATTTTTAGATGTATGAAGCCCAAATACCCAGATTTAACAAATAAAGAAATATATAAAATTTCCACTACATTGTACAATACTACCATTCACTCAGCTATCAAATTGAAGCCCATAGAAGTATTTTTTGGTATAAAGGAGGGAGAAGAAAGGCCCCTAAACCTCCAGAGAATACTTGAAAACAGAAACAAAATTCGATGCAATAGTTCAACAGCTAGAAACCTATCAGAAAAAGGTTATTGATTCCCATAATAGAAACAGAATAAATGAACCGAACTTTACTCCAGGAGACACAATTTACAATAGAATAGCAGGGATTCCTAATAAGAGAAAAAATAAATTAAAAAAACAAATTGTCAGATCTAACAGGAGAAAAACTATCATAGACAGCAGAAACATTAAATTACATAAAACCAAGCTAAAAAAGAAGAGGAAATCTTGAAATGAATTCAATTACATGCAACTATATGTATACAGTGTTCACTAACAAAGAACTTAAACCATTATTAACAACTTGCTATTTATCCACAGCCAACAATATCAACATTAATTATGATTACGATAGCCTCGGTTCAAACACAAAAATTAACAATCCGGAACTTACAGAATGACCCACTACTACTTGTGAAAGAGAGAGATTGCAACATTCAAGTAGGAACTATAAAAATAATACACCCTATCAATCTCACATCCATTGAAGAGACCATAGAATATCTGATAAGATCGTCATATCCGGACAAAATTCAAAGTACTAACACACTAACAAATATTTTAAAACTTAAGACAAAGAAATTGTACGGCAACCTATATCAACTTAAACCACGAGAACATCACCGATCAAAAAGATGGAATGCCATTGGTACCGTTTGGAAATGGATTGGGGGACGCCGGACGCTTCTGACTTACAAGCCATCAACACGACCATGAACGATTTAATAGATCAAAATAACCAACAATTCAAAATCAACCAAAACATTAACAGTCGAATTGAACAGCTTACATATGCAATTAAGGAAACAACTGTACAAGTACGTCTGAACGATCTTATAATGAATGATGTCGATACCATTACTGCCATCTTAAACATAGACATTCTGAACCAACTGCTTGAAGACATTCAAGACGCAATAATGTTGTCGAAACTATCTATAACAACCAATAAGATACTATCTATCCAAGAAATCCTAACAGTACGAGATCTACTACAAGATCAAGGGATCAATATTCAATTACCTGATGAAGCGCTGCAATTCATCATACCAAAGTTCGCCACTTACTTACAAAGAAATTATGAAACGGAAAGGGTGTACACGTGCAAACTTTGAAAATTATTCGATTTTACAAAACAAATTTGACAGTCTCCGTCGTGCCAAAAAGTCTAGTTATTGGAGACATTTCGTTGATGGCTTGTCAAGAAACATCAATGAGTACTCTTTGGAACACAGCCAGAAGAATGAGGAATCGAGACGTAACTAATGAGAGCGAAGATTTTTCGAATCGCTGGATATTTAATTTTGCCAAGAAAGTTTGTCCAGATTCTGCTCCTGCGCAGAAAATCATTCGCGATACTCCCACAAGTAACGATTCCATCGATTCGCCTTTGACAATGATGGAATTTTCAATTGCACTCCTCTCATGCAACAATAATGCTCCGGGTCCAGACAGAATTAAATTCAACTTGGTGAAGAATCTGTCTGACCTAGCAAAAAGACGCTTGTTGAATTTATTCAATAAGCTTCTTGAGCAAAACATAGTCCCGCACGACTGGAGACAAGTGAGAGTTATCGCCATTCCAAAACCGGGAAAACCAGCCTCCGACCATAACTCGTATCGACCGATTGCAATGCTATCCTGCATCAGGAAATTCTTGGAAAAAATTATCCTACGACGTCTCCATAATTGGGTTGAGGCGAACGGCTTGCTATCAGATACCCAGTTTGGTTTTCGGAGGGGAAAGGGAACGAATGATTGTCTGGCGCTACTTTCGTCAGAAATCCAACTAGCTTACGCAAAAAAAGAACAAATGGCGTCTGTGTTCTTAGACATAAAAGGAGCATTCGACTCTGTTTCCATTGATGTTCTCTCAGAGAAACTACATCAATGTGGTCTTTCACCAATATTAAATAATTATTTATACAACTTATTGTCAGAAAAGCACACGCATTTTTCATATGGCTATTTGGCAACATTCAGAATAAGTTACATGGGCCTCCCACAAGGTTCTTGTTTAAGCCCCCTTCCCCGATCAGAAATACATAACAAAAAGATTTCAAAACTATATCTCGAGTTGTTACTTGTTATTATTTTCTGTTATTTTAACTACTAACGAAACCAAATTTATAACACAATCTGTTACGAAAATTTTATTGTGTTTTAATCTTGTTATTTCCTTTTGATCGGGTCTCTACCATTTTTACGTGAATGACATTGATAATTGTATTGTCAGCCCATGCACTCTAAGGCAACTTGCAGATGATGGCGTGGTTTCTGTTACAGGACCAAAAGCCATAAATTTACAACAACCACTGCAAAATAGTTTGGATAATTTATCAAGTTGGGCTTTGAAGTTAGGCATCGATTTCTCTACGGAGAAAACAGAGTTGGTTGTTTTTTCAAGGAAGCGTGATCCAGCTCAGGTTCAGTTGGTTGGTAGAACGATAGCCCAAGTCATGACCTTTAAATATCTCGGAATTTGGTTCGATTCTAAAGGTACATGGGGAGGCCACATTAGGTATCTGATAAAGAAGTGCCAACAAAGGATAAATTTTCTCCGAACAATAACCGGATCTTGGTGGGGTGCTCATCCAAGTGACGTCATAAGATTGTATAAAACAACGATACTTTCAGTAATGGAATATGGGTGCTTCTGTTTCCGTTCAGCTGCAAACACTCACATTATTAAATTGGAACGAATACAGTATCGTTGTTTACGAATCGCCTTAGGTTCCATGCAATCGACACATACGATGAGTTTTGAAGTTCTAGCGGGAGTTCTTCCCTTAAAAGATCGATTCTGGGATCTCTCCTCTCGTTTACTTATACGATGTGAGGTTATGAATCCACTTGTAATTGAAAATTTCGAAAGACTTGTCGAGCTTCAATCCCAAACCAGATTCATGACAGTGTACTTCAATCACATGTCACAAGAAATAACGCCTTCTAGTTATGTTCTGACATGTGTTAATATACCAGATACTCCCGATTCCACTTTATTTTTCAACACGTCCATGCAAGAGGAAATTCGTGGAATCCCGGATCACCAGCGCTCTCTGGAGATCCCTAAAATATTCATAAGTAAATGCCAACACATTGACTGCCATAAAATGTTCTACACTGATGGGCCACGAATCAATGAGGCCACTGGCTTCGGTATTTTCAACAATAACACCTCGATCTCTTTCAAGCTTGCAGAACCTGCCTCCGTTTATACAGCCGAACTAGCAGCAGTTCACTATAGCCTGGAAATCATTGATACTTTACTTCCGAGCCATTATTTCATCCTCACAGATAGCCTCAGCACAATTAAGGCACTACGCTCATTAAAGCTTGATAATCGCGCTCCGTTCTTTTTGAAGAAGATACGAGAATACTTAACTAAATTAACAAATAAATCTTATCAAATTACCTTAGTGTGGATTCCCGCTCATTGCTCCATACCGGGTAATGAAAGAGCGGATAATTTAGCCAAAATAGGGGCGCTGGACGGTGACATCTATGAAAGACCTATTGCCTTCAATGAATTTTAAAGCGCTTCTCGTCAGAGGACGCTTACTAGTTGGCAAAAATCATGGGACAATGGAGATCTGGGACGGTGGTTGCACTCAATTATCCCTAAAGTATCAACGAAGGCATGGTTCAAAGGGTTGGATGTAAGTCGAAACTTCATTCGTGTGATGTCTAGACTCATGTCCAACCATTATACGTTGAATGCGCATCTCCGGGTTACGAAGACATTGAACATGTTGTTTGGTCTTGCACTGAATATCGTGAAGCCAGATCCCAATTAATAGACTCCTTACGAGCCAGAAGAAAACCACCCTATGTACCTGTTCGTGATATCCTCGCTTTACGAGATCTTACATACATGAGCCATATTTATCATTTCCTGAAAACAATAAATATTCAAATATAATTATCCCCACAACGTTTCTAGTCTTTTTCCCTTGCTACCCACAAACAATTTAGATTTCTTCGCAGTTAGTTAAGTTAGATAAAACGATATAAATAAAGAAAAAAAATAAACAAAGATTACAGAAAAACTATCAATAGGTTTACAATGAAATTCAAGAAAATAGAGTATAATTAAAAACATTCAAAATGATGATTATCCTCAGTGTTATCATTAGAAAGTGATTTTTTTATAACGTGATAGTCTTAAGAACCTTTGTAACATGTTATGTAAAAAAAACCCCGGCGTAAAAAAGCTTTTGCAAATGCCGTGTCAAATAAGCGTTTTATGAAAAAAAAAAAGTTCGCCACTAGCCCGGGAACATTATTATATTTCATGCATACCTTTACTGGAAAATTCCACCTCAACGATAATTCGAGTATACCCAATAACAAACGAAAATCAAATAATCAGCCAACACCCAGAATATATTGTCAAAAATGGGAACCGTATTTTCATAACTGACAATCCGAACTATTTCGTTCAAAAATTTCCGCACCTGGAGGAGCTCAACGACAAGTGCGTCAACCCTCTAATCAATGGAAGGAAACCGATTTGCAACGTTGTTTCGAATAATAAAACAATATACCAATTAATTTCGGATAACACTCTATTGGTATCCAACATCAGAAATCAAACACTGGAGTCAAACTGTGGACCTGATAATCGAAGATTAGAAGGAAACGTGCTGATTTACTTTGCAAATTGCTCAATTAAAATCAATAACCAGACCTTCAAAAATGAGGAACGTATAAGTGAACCAGAAATCATACACAGTGCATTTTATAATTTGGAACCGGACTGGAAATTGAAGGAAAAACACGATTTAGGGAAAATTCATCTCAATACCATACAAAACCAAAAACATCTACAACACGTATACCTAAAACAGAGTAATCTAAATTTCAAATTCTGGAGCCTAACCGGAGGATTTTCTTTTCTGGGAATAGCATCAATCATTATCATAATTTTAATCTTATGCAGATGTAGAGAATACGGAACGGGACGTTCCTCACTTAGGGATGGAGTAGTTATCGCATCAACTTCATCTGGTCACGAATCTTCACCAGACATATAACGGACGTTCACCAGACATATAACGGACGAATCAAATCATTGCAACAACAACAACAACAACAATTACCCGCGAAGCTATCAACTCTAGAACCGTCACAAACAGCGAAGCCGTAGTCAGCAAATTCTTCCATAAAACCCCAACCAACCAATTCAATGCCATACGCATGGCAACCGGTCTTTTCAACGTGCGACGTTTCGTGTCAGCAGTATGCGCCCGGATGGCACAACTCCGATTTCAACACGAGCCACCTTAGCTAGGGAACAAATTTTCAAAAGCAAGGCCTCTGTAACATACATAGCAGGAATAAAATTCACTTTCAGTTAGCTCTCCAACCAGTGCAGTCGTGTTTTAGTTTTTAAAAACGTACCGAATGTGATTAATCTTGAAACTGGCGCAGTCGACTTAGGGGGAAGGATCGTGTTCCAGCTTCATCGCAGTTCCTAAAAATCATTGTGTGATCAGGCAGCAACGGCGGAAAGCACCAGGATTCGTGACAACCTCGAAAAGACGGACCCACACGCACCCGCTGTAAGCATCACTGGTGGAACACCAGTTGATTTGTGGTGAGTGATTTATATCTACTCTATTCTTTCTATTTTCAACCTTAACCCTACACCACATAACAATCCATTTATACTAACATAGAAGTGCAAGTGATATTAGTGAAGAAACAAATTAAATGAAAGTGAAAACGAAAATGACGACTAGATCAATTAGTGACTTACAAGCTCAAATTGACGAGCTCGTTGAATTACTCGCGCAACAAAGCCAAAAAACGCAAGAAGCTACAGATCAGATTGCTGTCCTTCAGGCAGCAGTAACACCGCCAAACTTAATTGTACCATCCCAGTTTGGTAATAGATTCGATAAATTTCAAATTCCCGACCCCATTAAACTTATTCCTAATTATGCAGGAGAGCCACAATTATTGATTTCTTGGATCGAATCCGTCGATCAAAAATTAGAATATTGCAAAAATTTGATAAACGATCCAGCCATAGTTTTAAACGTAATGCCACTATGGACTGCCATAATTCGTGATAAAATTGTAAAGGACGGCAACGATGTTTTATTAAGAAACCAGAAAGCACTTGAATGGGAAGCTATTAAAAATGCCTTAAAAGACGAATTAGGAGACAAAAGAGATTTAGCAACACTATGCTCAAAAATCTCTCTACTTAAACAAGGCAACCAAGACATAACAGTATTTTATCAAGACTGTAAAAAGCTTCTGGCTGACATTAACGCCAATCTACTAATTAATGATGAAACAAAATCGTGTGTAAAAATTCTTATAGTAAATTACGAAGCAATGATTACAAATGCATTTATGGACGGACTATCGAACAACTTATCTTCTCTCATTAGAATTTATAGACCCAAAAGTTTATATGAAGCTTATCAAGGCGCACTGGAGCAAAACAAAGCAAACCAAAGCAAACGCGAAAAGATGGCTAGTGATAATAATTTTGCATCGAAACCACCAATGCAATTTAAACCTTTTGCTCAAACAAACAATAACTCTAATTTTAGAGCTCAATTTCCCCAGCCTCCTGTCCGACCAACATTTAATCAACCCACCTCTAGAACACAGCCAAATTATCAACAATTTAGACCAGCAAACCATTTGGCTATAAAACACAAACCATCGTCTCATCAGATAAGGGTTCAACAAAAACCTATTCACAACATTAATTTAAATGAAATATCGCCGGACCCATCTAATGTTTGCGCATACCCAGAGCACGAACAATATACAGGTACCCCGGAAACAAATTACGATTCCATGACAATGTCGCCAGACACGAACGAAACGCATGAGGAAATAAATTTTTTTATGGTCTTAGACCAGCAAACAACGGACTGAAAAACAATTTTCTCCCGTATTTGGAAATCCCTCGGAGAACAGGAAGACCTTTAAGATTTCTAATCGACACGGGGGCTAATAAAAATTATATCACTCCAGAGTTGGTTCCAGCCGCCAGTATTGGCATAGGACCACAACATAAAATAAGAAACATAAATGGTGTACACGTTGTCGAAAATTTTACCTACTTGAACCCGTTAATTAACATTGTGAGTGGCCTACCGAATATAAAATTTTTCCTATTTAGGTTTCACGATTTCTTCGACGGCCTTATCGGATTCGAATCATTACGATCCATAGGTGCCGTAATCGATACAGCATCTAACACAATTGTCGTTAAAAATATAAAAATTCCATTTAATAAAAAAATCCCCAATAACGAGGTAATGAATTTTCACGAAAATGAAACTCTCGTGAAAGAGTTTCCAGTTCGAATTGACGAAGGAGATTTTCTTATTGAGCATGATATCACATTAGAACAAAATATTATTATACCTTCAGGAATATATCGAGCGAAAAAAGGTTTAGCCATATTTCCTATGACGAACCAAAAAAATGAACCAGTTGAAATTTGCATCGATAAAGAATCGCTGTTTACAGAACTTCACAATTTTGAAGAAGTCTTCCCTGAATCTCAAAACACAAATAAAAAAACAAACAAAAACGTAGAAAATTCAATGAACCACTCCGATGTTAATAATTTTGAAACAACGCAACGTAAACCTACCAACCAAAATATAACAGAAACTTTCACTGATCAGCTTCGGCTTGACAATTTAAATACGGAAGAAAAATCTAAACTTCTTAAAGTTCTTCATAACATTCAAGATGTTTTCCATTGTGATAGGGGTAAACTTTCATTCACAAGCGCGATACGCCATAAAATCACAACAAAACATGATCTCCCGGTGTTCACGAAATCTTACCGTTACCCCTTTTGCCATAAGGAAGAGGTCCAGCGGCAAATAAATGAAATGTTAAAACAAGGTATTATTCGTGCCTCAGAAAGCCTATATTCTTCACCCATTTGGGTGGTACCGAAGAAGTTAGACGCTTCTGGTCATAAGAAATGGCGTTTGGTTATCGACTATCGTAAATTAAATCAAAAAACAGTAGATGATCGATACCCAATCCCAAATATAACTGACATATTAGACAAACTTGGTCGCTGTCAGTACTTCTCAACTTTAGACCTAGCTTCAGGATTTCACCAAATTGAAATTCATAAAAAAGATACTCCGAAAACTGCCTTTAGTGTTGATGGTGGGCATTACGAATTTGTCCGAATGCCGTTCAGATTAAAGAACGCCCCGGCTACGTTCCAGAGAGTTATGGATAACATACTAAGGGAACATATTGGAGTACGATGTCTGGTCTATATGGATGATATAATCATCTTTTCGACCAGTTTACAAGAACATTTGATTAATTTGAAGATGATATTAGAAACCCTTAGGAAGTACAATATGAAAATTCAAATCGACAAGTGCGAATTTCTCCAAAAAGAAGTCGCATTTTTAGGACATGTGGTAACTCCGGAAGGAGTCAAGCCCAATCCTGAAAAAATTATAGCCATTAAAAAAAGGCCAGTACCCAAGACCGAGAAGGAGTTAAGAGCCTTCTTAGGAGTGATCGGTTACTATCGTAAATTTATAAAAGACTTTGCGAAGATAACAAAACCCTTAACCCAGCAACTTCGTAAAGGAGAAACAATTCAACACACAGCTGATTTCATATCTGCTTTCAAAAATTGCAAAGAAATCTTAACCAGTAGTCATGTACTACAATATCCAGATTTCTCCAAGCGTTTCATACTTACAACGGATACCTCAAACTTCGCTTTGGGCGCGGTATTGTCCCAGGGTCCCATTGGGTCAGACAAACCCATCGCATTCGCTTCCCGTACGCTGAGCCAAACAGAAGAAAAATACTCATCTATTGAAAAAGAATTGTTGGCCATTGACTGGGCCTGCAAGTACTTTCGACCTTATCTTTTTGGCCGTAAATTTAGCCTTTATACGGACCACAAACCTTTGACCTATGCGCTGAACCTTGAAGGATCAAATGACAGATTAATTAGATGGAAATTGAGGCTCTAGGAGTTCGAGTATGAAATCCACTACCGGCCTGGGAAACAAAATGTAATTGCTGATGGCTTATCCCGAATACCACAGCAAATAAATCTCAACGAACAAGAACTTACATCGTCTTCCGATAACCGTGATGACGACGACGACAATAGCAGCGATAGTGGTAGCGACAGTAACACCATACACTCATCTGCATCCGATGCGAGTGAACTTATCCCAATGACCGAACGCCCTCTAAATGTTTATAAAAACCAAATCCTCATTACGGAAGGCGAACAAAATGAAGAAACATATGAGCAGATCTTCACTTCAGTTTATCAGCGAACGATTACCAGATCTTCATTCGGTATTCCCTACGCCATAAAAATTTTCAGGGATTTCACTCATCCAACAAAAAGTAACTGCATTCTGTGCCCTGAAAAATGGTTAAACACTTTGCAAGTTGCCTACAAAAACTATTTCTCCAGAAATAAAACCTTTAAAATAATACTAACCCAGTCTATATTACAGGACATCGTTTCCGAAGAAGAGCAGGATCACGTCATAGAAGAAGTCCACTTATGCGCCCACACGGGTGCTACAGAAAATCACGATGTACTCAAAAAATCATTTTTCTTCCCAAAACTCAAACAAAAAGTACAGAAATTTATCAACCTCTGCGAAACATGCCTGGAAAGTAAGTATGAAAGATCTCCCTACAAAGTGAAATTTGCCTACACTCCTACCCCAGGAAAACCCCTAGACATCCTGCATATTGACATACTCATATCCTCACCAAACTTGTTTATTTCTGCAGTAGACAAATTGTCTCACTATGCAATACTGATCCCAATAAAATCACGCTCCATTCCCGACGTGAAACGAGGTTTGACAAAACTAATGACCACATATGGCACACCGAAAATGATTGTATGCGACAACGAGGTGGCATTCAAATCCATCGAGGTACGCGGTCTTTTACAAAGATTAAACGTAGAAATATATAACACTCCTTCTGACCATAGTGAAGTGAATGGAATCGTAGAACGATTTCATTCAACCCTAAGTGAAACTTTTAGATGTATGAAGCCCAAATACCCAGATTTAACAAATAAAGAAATATATAAAATTTCCACTACATTGTACAATACTACCATTCACTCAGCTATCAAATTGAAGCCCATAGAAGTATTTTTTGGTATAAAGGAGGGAGAAGAAAGGCCCCTAAACCTCCAGAGAATACTTGAAAACAGAAACAAAATTCGATGCAATAGTTCAACAGCTAGAAACCTATCAGAAAAAGGTTATTGATTCCCATAATAGAAACAGAATAAATGAACCGAACTTTACTCCAGGAGACACAATTTACAATAGAATAGCAGGGATTTCTAATAAGAGAAAAAATAAATTCAAAAAACAAATTGTCAGATCTAACAGGAGAAAAACTATCATAGACAGCAGAAACATTAAATTACATAAAACCAAGCTAAAAAAGAAGAGGAAATCTTGAAATGAATTCAATTACATGCAACTATATGTATACAGTGTTCACTAACAAAGAACTTAAACCATTATTAACAACTTGCTATTTATCCACAGCCAACAATATCAACATTAATTATGATTACGATAGCCTCGGTTCAAACACAAAAATTAACAATCCGGAACTTACAGAATGACCCACTACTACTTGTGAAAGAGAGAGATTGCAACATTCAAGTAGGAACTATAAAAATAATACACCCTATCAATCTCACATCCATTGAAGAGACCATAGAATATCTGATAAGATCGTCATATCCGGACAAAATTCAAAGTACTAACACACTAACAAATATTTTAAAACTTAAGACAAAGAAATTGTACGGCAACCTATATCAACTTAAACCACGAGAACATCACCGATCAAAAAGATGGAATGCCATTGGTACCGTTTGGAAATGGATTGGGGGACGCCGGACGCTTCTGACTTACAAGCCATCAACACGACCATGAACGATTTAATAGATCAAAATAATCAACAATTCAAAATCAACCAAAACATTAACAGTCGAATTGAACAGCTTACATATGCAATTAAGGAAACAACTGTACAAGTACGTCTGAACGATCTTATAATGAATGATGTCGATACCATTACTGCCATCTTAAACATAGACATTCTGAACCAACTGCTTGAAGACATTCAAGACGCAATAATGTTGTCGAAACTATCTATAACAACCAATAAGATACTATCTATCCAAGAAATCCTAACAGTACGAGATCTACTACAAGATCAAGGGATCAATATTCAATTACCTGATGAAGCGCTGCAATTCATCATACCAAAGTTCGCCACTTACTTACAAAGAAATTATGAAACGGAAAGGGTGTACACGTGCAAACTTTGAAAATTATTCGATTTTACAAAACAAATTTGACAGTCTCCGTCGTGCCAAAAAGTCTAGTTATTGGAGACATTTCGTTGATGGCTTGTCAAGAAACATCAATGAGTACTCTTTGGAACACAGCCAGAAGAATGAGGAATCGAGACGTAACTAATGAGAGCGAAGATTTTTTGAATCGCTGGATATTTAATTTTGCCAAGAAAGTTTGTCCAGATTCTGCTCCTGCGCAGAAAATCATTCGCGATACTCCCACAAGTAACGATTCCATCGATTCGCCTTTGACAATGATGGAATTTTCAATTGCACTCCTCTCATGCAACAATAATGCTCCGGGTCCAGACAGAATTAAATTCAACTTGGTGAAGAATCTGTCTGACCTAGCAAAAAGACGCTTGTTGAATTTATTCAATAAGCTTCTTGAGCAAAACATAGTCCCGCACGACTGGAGACAAGTGAGAGTTATCGCCATTCCAAAACCGGGAAAACCAGCCTCCGACCATAACTCGTATCGACCGATTGCAATGCTATCCTGCATCAGGAAATTCTTGGAAAAAATTATCCTACGACGTCTCCATAATTGGGTTGAGGCGAACGGCTTGCTATCAGATACCCAGTTTGGTTTTCGGAGGGGAAAGGGAACGAATGATTGTCTGGCGCTACTTTCGTCAGAAATCCAACTAGCTTACGCAAAAAAAGAACAAATGGCGTCTGTGTTCTTAGACATAAAAGGAGCATTCGACTCTGTTTCCATTGATGTTCTCTCAGAGAAACTACATCAATGTGGTCTTTCACCAATATTAAATAATTATTTATACAACTTATTGTCAGAAAAGCACACGCATTTTTCATATGGCGATTTGGCAACATTCAGAATAAGTTACATGGGCCTCCCACAAGGTTCTTGTTTAAGCCCCCTTCCCCGATCAGAAATACATAACAAAAAGATTTCAAAACTATATCTCGAGTTGTTACTTGTTATTATTTTCTGTTATTTTAACTACTAACGAAACCAAATTTATAACACAATCTGTTACGAAAATTTTATTGTGTTTTAATCTTGTTATTTCCTTTTGATCGGGTCTCTACCATTTTTACGTGAATGACATTGATAATTGTATTGTCAGCCCATGCACTCTAAGGCAACTTGCAGATGATGGCGTGGTTTCTGTTACAGGACCAAAAGCCATAAATTTACAACAACCACTGCAAAATAGTTTGGATAATTTATCAAGTTGGGCTTTGAAGTTAGGCATCGATTTCTCTACGGAGAAAACAGAGTTGGTTGTTTTTTCAAGGAAGCGTGATCCAGCTCAGGTTCAGTTGGTTGGTAGAACGATAGCCCAAGTCATGACCTTTAAATATCTCGGAATTTGGTTCGATTCTAAAGGTACATGGGGAGGCCACATTAGGTATCTGATAAAGAAGTGCCAACAAAGGATAAATTTTCTCCGAACAATAACCGGATCTTGGTGGGGTGCTCATCCAAGTGACGTCATAAGATTGTATAAAACAACGATACTTTCAGTAATGGAATATGGGTGCTTCTGTTTCCGTTCAGCTGCAAACACTCACATTATTAAATTGGAACGAATACAGTATCATTGTTTACGAATCGCCTTAGGTTCCATGCAATCGACACATACGATGAGTTTTGAAGTTCTAGCGGGAGTTCTTCCCTTAAAAGATCGATTCTGGGATCTCTCCTCTCGTTTACTTATACGATGTGAGGTTATGAATCCACTTGTAATTGAAAATTTCGAAAGACTTGTCGAGCTTCAATCCCAAACCAGATTCATGACAGTGTACTTCAATCACATGTCACAAGAAATAACGCCTTCTAGTTATGTTCTGACATGTGTTAATATACCAGATACTCCCGATTCCACTTTATTTTTCAACACGTCCATGCAAGAGGAAATTCGTGGAATCCCGGATCACCAGCGCTCTCTGGAGATCCCTAAAATATTCATAAGTAAATACCAACACATTGACTGCCATAAAATGTTCTACACTGATGGGCCACGAATCAATGAGGCCACTGGCTTCGGTATTTTCAACAATAACACCTCGATCTCTTTCAAGCTTGCAGAACCTGCCTCCGTTTATACAGCCGAACTAGCAGCAGTTCACTATAGTCTGGAAATCATTGATACTTTACTTCCGAGCCATTATTTCATCCTCACAGATAGCCTCAGCACAATTAAGGCACTACGCTCATTAAAGCTTGATAATCGCGCTCCGTTCTTTTTGAAGAAGATACGAGAATACTTAACTAAATTAACAAATAAATCTTATCAAATTACCTTAGTGTGGATTCCCGCTCATTGCTCCATACCGGGTAATGAAAGAGCGGATAATTTAGCCAAAATAGGGGCGCTGGACGGTGACATCTATGAAAGACCTATTGCCTTCAATGAATTTTAAAGCGCTTCTCGTCAGAGGACGCTTACTAGTTGGCAAAAATCATGGGACAATGGAGATCTGGGACGGTGGTTGCACTCAATTATCCCTAAAGTATCAACGAAGGCATGGTTCAAAGGGTTGGATGTAAGTCGAAACTTCATTCGTGTGATGTCTAGACTCATGTCCAACCATTATACGTTGAATGCGCATCTCCGCCGTATTGGGATCGCAGACGATGATCAATGTGCTTGCGGAGAGGGTTACGAAGACATTGAACATGTTGTTTGGTCTTGCACTGAATATCGTGAAGCCAGATCCCAATTAATAGACTCCTTACGAGCCAGAAGAAAACCACCCTATGTACCTGTTCGTGATATCCTCGCTTTACGCTCTTACATACATGAGCTATATTTATCATTTCCTGAAAACAATAAATATTCAAATATAATTATCCCCACAACGTTTCTAGTCTTTTTCCCTTGCTACCCACAAACAATTTAGATTTCTTCGCAGTTAGTTAAGTTAGATAAAACGATATAAATAAAGAAAAAAAATAAACAAAGATTACAGAAAAACTATCAATAGGTTTACAATGAAATTCAAGAAAATAGAGTATAATTAAAAACATTCAAAATGATGATTATCCTCAGTGTTATCATTAGAAAGTGATTTTTTTATAACGTGATAGTCTTAAGAACCTTTGTAACATGTTATGTAAAAAAAACCCCGGCGTAAAAAAGCTTTTGCAAATGCCGTGTCAAATAAGCGTTTTATGAAAAAAAAAAAAGTTCGCCACTAGCCCGGGAACATTATTATATTTCATGCATACCTTTACTGGAAAATTCCACCTCAACGATAATTCGAGTATACCCAATAACAAACGAAAATCAAATAATCAGCCAACACCCAGAATATATTGTCAAAAATGGGAACCGTATTTTCATAACTGACAATCCGAACTATTTCGTTCAAAAATTTCCGCACCTGGAGGAGCTCAACGACAAGTGCGTCAACCCTCTAATCAACGGAAGGAAACCGATTTGCAACGTTGTTTCGAATAATAAAACAATATACCAATTAATTTCGGATAACACTCTATTGGTATCCAACATCAGAAATCAAACACTGGAGTCAAACTGTGGACCTGATAATCGCAGATTAGAAGTAAACGTGCTGATTTACTTTGCAAATTGCTCAATTAAAATCAATAACCAGACCTTCAAAAATGAGGAACGTATAAGTGAACCAGAAATCATACACAGTGCATTTTATAATTTGGAACCGGACTGGAAATTGAAGGAAGAACACGATTTAGGGAAAATTCATCTCAATACCATACAAAACCGAAAACATCTACAACACGTATACCTAAAACAGAGTAATCTAAATTTCAAATTCTGGAGCCTAACCGGAGGATTTTCTTTTCTGGGAACAGCATCAATCATTATCATAATTTTAATCTTATGCAGATGTAGAGAATACGGAACGGGACGTTCCTCACTTAGGGATGGAGTAGTTATCGCATCAACTTCATCTGGTCACGAATCTTCACCAGACATATAACGGACGTTAAATCGAATCAATCACCCGCGAAGCTATCAACTCTAGAACCGTCACAAACAGCGAAGCCGTAGTCAGCAAATTCTTCCATAAATCCCCAACCAACCAATTCAACGCCATACGCATGGCAACCGGTCTTTTCAACGTGCGACGTTTCGTGTCAGCAGTATGCGCCCGGATGGCACAACTCCGATTTCAACACGAGCCACCTTAGCTAGGGAACAAATTTTCAAAAGCAAGGCCTCTGTAACATACATAGCAGGAATAAAATTCACTTTCAGTTAGCTCTCCAACCAGTGCAGTCGTGTTTTAGTTTTTAAAAACGTACCGAATGTGATTAACTTATATATATACAGGGTGTTTGGTTCATGGTTAAGAATCTCTCGGGGGGTGATAGACTGCCATATTTGGAGAAAAAAATTGTTCTACACATACCATCAAATCTCAACCGTTACAAAGTTATTGAACTTTTTGTGTAAAAAACTTATTTGTCTTAAAATACCTCTAACTTTAAAAGTATACTTTGTATTTTAAATGTTTCAGTTCCATTTGAAAGGTGAGAAAATTTCCTATTGAATGGTGTTCTCATATCTTTTAAGTAATTAGTTTTAATTACCTTTTAACTGTAAAGTAGTTAAAAGTTAGTGTTTTTGAGGAGGTTTTTGCTAATTTTCTCGAAATAATGAAGTATGATTATAGCAATATCCAGTATCCAAAAGTTGAGTTTTGGAACGATTCATAATTTGTTCTTGGACGTCATATTTCTATCTCTTCTCATTTCTTAGTAATTTCATTACTATACTTTTCCCGTAACCGACTTGCAAGTGCTTAAAAGACTCTTATCTAAAAAATATGCTTTATATCATTATTTACAAGATTTCATTGGAAAGCTGAGAAAATTTCCTATCAATGTATGTGCAAATGTCTTTTAGTTAAGTGTACTAAATGATTTTTTACTAACGAAATAACTCAAAATTTGTGTTTGTTTGGAGAGTTTTTTAATTATTCTAATTATTAATCAACAAAATTTATCGTTACTATTGTTCATTTGATGCCCCTTAATGTTCTCTATAACTTTTAATTTGACACTTTGTCTACATCTCTTTTCATTTTGCTGCTATTTAATAGTTAACACAGCATGAGCTCGCCACAAATGTAGTGGGTTCGAAATCGTTATTTTTGCATATGAAACGATGGGATAAAAACGATTTTGCGTCGAAACCGAAAGAGATAATTGAATGGAGTCAAAGAAAGAACTGTAGAGCTTGCTGAGATGCATTATTTCCATGATAATAATGGTGATGTTTATAATTTACTATTTTAAGAAAATTAACGGAAATGCTAATAATAGCACTTACTTTAAACTAATTTGCTTTTAAAAGAATAATAAATTCACTTAACTGAAAGGTATTAATACATTTTTCACTGTAAAATTTTCCTGGCTTTCGAATAAAAAGAAAAAAAAGTACAATAAGTGCCGTAATTTTTCAATTAGAGCTGGTACTAGTGAAAATAACATAAAAATATCCAAGTTGAATAACCCAAAATCATGAAAATAAGAAAAGGTAAGTGTATCATGTCAAAGAACAAATTATGCAGCTCATCACGACTAACAATCTGAATTATTAAAATGATGAGGTTAACTATTATGATTTTCATGAAATGAACGAAAAATCGTCTGAAATTGTTTAATTTTCAATAAATTACTTTGAAAAGGCTATTTAAACTCATTAACTGAAACATGTGAGGGCATCACTCAATGCGAAATTTTCTCACCTTTCGAATGGAACTAAAACATTTAAAATACAAAGTATACTTTTAAAGTTAGAGGTATTTAAAGACAAATAAGTTTTTTACACTAAAAGTTCAATAACTCTGTAACGGTTGAGATTTGATGGTATGTGTAGAACAATTTTTTTCTCCAAATATGGCAGTCTATCACCCCCCGAGAGATTCTTAACCATGAACCAAACACCCTGTATATATATATATATATATATATATATATATATATATATATATATATATATATATATATATATATATATATATATATATATATATATATATATATATATATATATATATATATATATATATATATATATATATATATATATATATATATATATATATATATATATATATATATATATATATATATATATATATATATATATATATATATATATATATATATATTAGGGTGGGGCATTGTTATATGGAAAAACGTAATCATAGCCACATCAACCGAGCACAGCACTTTTTTGGTTCCTTTTGGGGTCCCAAACAACTATGCAAAATTTGGGGTCGATTGGTGTTGACTCGGCGTAGCGCAATGCGTTTGAAATTTGTATGGAGATTAGTATGGGAAAACCTACATTTTTGAATTCTTAATTCTACAGACTACAATTATTCCTGTAGTGTGCCAACAAATAGATAGAAGTATAGTCCAGGATATGCCGAACAACTTTCCTGAAAGATGTATGGTGTTAGAATGTCTCTAAGCCAAGTTATAGCTGTTCAAAGTTTGATACATCGAATTAAATGCCAAAAATCATTTTTATTGCCAACACTTCCGGTGTACCAATGGTATTTCATATAGCATTCCAAAATAACATTATATATTTTAGTTTTACCACATTGGTATGTTTGGATGAATTATTCAAAAGCCTTAGCTCAATTTCATGAACGTAGGTAGTTGAGCAATAGGGCGTAGTGAGGGGGGATGGGGGGGGGGGGGGTATGTAGACATTCGAACTGAAATGTTGTCGAGTTGGAATGTTCAGATGAATTATTTCAAAACAATTACACAATGTCCTACGCATAATAGTAACGATGAAATAAAACATACTGTATCCCTTTGCCTTGCCTTTTATCAATAGAAGTTACGTTACAGACTGAATCAACTGATGTCGAGTTGATATGTCAGAGGATTGCATTGATTATATTTCAGTTTAATAGGCACTATGATTTGATGGGATGCTCATTTCGATGCTGTTCGATCACCTGAAGCAAAAATTGTTGTAGAGATCTGGTTGATTTCATGTTGAAATCCAGAAATTAGCTTCACGCCTCGTGGTCGAACAGCATAAAAATGAGCATCCCATCAAATCATAGTGCCTATTAAACTGAAATATAATCAATGCAATCCTCTGACATATCAACTCGACATCAGTTGATTCAGTCTGTAACGTAACTTCTATTGATAAAAGTCAAGGCAAAGGGATACAGTATGTTTTATTTCATCGTTACTATTATGCGTAGGACATTGTGTAATTGTTTTGAAATAATTCATCTGAACATTCCAACTCGACAACATTTCAGTTCGAATTTCTACATATTACAGTCTCTCTCCATCCCCCCTCACCCCTGACTACGCCCTATTGCTCAACTACCTACGCTCATGAAATTGATCTAAGGTTTTTGAATAATTCATTCAAACATACCAGTGTGGTAAAACTAAAATATATAATGTTATTCCGGAATGCTACATGTAATATCATTGGTACACCCGCAGTGTTGGCAATAAAAATGATTTTTGGCATTTAATTCGATGTATCGAACTTTGAACAGCTATAACATGGCTTAGAGACATTCTAACACCATACATTCTTCGGCAAAGTGGTTCAGCATATCCTGGACTACACTTCTATCTATTTGTTTGCATACTACAGGAAGAATTGTAGTCTGTAGAATTAAAAATTCAAAAATGTAGGTTTTCCCATACTAATCTCCATACAAATTTCAAACGCAATGCGCTACGCCGGGTCAACGCCAATCGACCCCAAATTTTGCACAGTTGTTTGGGACCCCAAAAGGAACCAAAAAAGTGCTGTGCTGAAAAAACGATCATTTTGCCCCACCCTAATATATATATATATATATATATATATATATATATATATATATATATATATATATATATATATATATATATATATATATATATATATATATATATATATATATATATATATATATATATATATATATATATATATATATATATATATATATATATATATATATATATATATATATATATATATATATATATATATATATATATATATATAGGGATGGATGTAAATATGTATACAACAATATACAAGTACATGTAGGGTAAGGTGGGGCGAATCCGACCGTTGGGTAAACCCGACCCCCCTCTGTTACCGAAAATCAGAAGCACTACGCGAACTAATATCAATGTTGTCGTGTAGAGCATCGAAAATAATCATAATGGTGGTATGAAAGTATTTTATTAGTCTACATTGAGATGCTCATACGACAAAAAGTGTGTTTTTACAATTTTTGGTTTGACTTTTGTGCGTAATTGACTACAGGACATTTCTGATTGTTAAAGTGATTGCATAATAAATGTAAGTGGATTTAAATTCTTTTATTTAAGTCCTACAAAGTGCATAGATGAATTTAGTTCAACCCTTTTCATATATTTTTTAATTGTATCGTAATGAAAAATGACGCGGTGGGGCAAATCCGACCTCTAATTATTGGGGTAAATCCGACCGCTTTTTTGTAAAGAAAATTTTTATTTTTCAAACTGAAATATATTTTTATTGTTTTTTTTTTATTTAATTCGTTTATTTGACACGGCTCATAGCGGTAGCTTAACGGAGCTGTGGATCTTTTATACGTTTACAATACATGTAAAAATAAAAATACAAAGAAGAATTAATTAATTGAATCTCGTGCGCGCAACTTTTTATTGCGAGCGGAGACCTTTCTTCGCGAAGTCTGTTGGCAAACAGCGTCAGGGGAGTCATTTAATTCTCTCTTGTTTTTCACGTCCCGGTCGAAGATGGCTTGGTGTCCGGGATCAGATGTTCTCCCTTGTTTCTTACACTTATTGTTGATCAGTGTAAATCCGTCGTCATTGTTACTGCATTCGGTGCCGATGTTGCTTACAGTTGCTTTTGGGGTGCTGGATGATTCTTTTGCGGTTGTCATTATGGTTTGAACAGCTGCCACAAATTTGGCCACCGTTTGTGGTTCAGGCATTGGTATTGAAAACCCTGTTTTAGGTACTAATATCCATACAAATTTCAAATGTAACACGGGATGCAACGCTATAATCACTTGACCTAATTTTCTGCACAGTTTCTTAGGACCCCAGAAGAACAAAAAAAAGCGCTGTTCTAAAAATATTGGAAATCTTTTCTTAACACCACTCAACCAAACACATTTTAGTCAAAGATGAGTAAAATTTGTTAGTCTCGGCCAAAATTCAAGATGTCCTTATTTCGCTTTCAGCCCATTTGGTAACCCTAAAGAATAGTATATAGTATAGTATATAAGCATTAATGTTTGTGTAATGTAGTTTCCAATTGATTGACGAATAAATAAATAAACTATAAATTCCAAATTAAACAAAGCAATACTGCCAGTTTATTTTCTTTTGTGAAATATGTTATAAAACCTACGTTTCCGGCTCCGTTGAACTACCATATTGAGCCGTATCACATAAATAATTCTATCTATAACAGATATGAAAGAAAAAATCTTGGTTTGATCAATTATTTCTACCACAATTTAAAAAATAAACTGTATCGTGATTTTTGGACAACCCCATATGTTTATTCGAGTAAAATATCACTAACATGGCTATATGTAATAAATATTTAAAATTTCACTCAAAACAATAGCACCAGCGTGATTTACAGAGTTATAGAAAAGTTGAAGATTTTCGCGACGTTACAACGCAATGAGATATCGCTGTTCCTGAGAAAGGAGCGTTGTAACGTCACGAAAGTAAAAGATGGTTAAAAAGATACACAACAATAAACTTTATATTTAATGACATCTAATTATTCGTAGGTTATTTAGAAATACTTCATAGAAGATTGGTTCTTGATAAACAATCTTATAGAGCAGATATTTTGACTTTTAATGAAATACGCTGAAGGTTCTAATTTGTGACGCGTTGTAACGTCACGTTACATTATTGGTCATAGAACAACCCTCTTGTAGTTTATGTCGATTGAATCTTTCGTGAAATTTTGTCTACTTTCTGAATATGTAATAAGTTTTGTTGTAGGCGTTCACTTGATAAAGTTATAACATATTTATGGAATGAAGATTCGTCAAATCGTCGTAACGACACGAAAGAATGTGTCATATAACCTTTCATATTACACTAATCATTTATATTTAATTATCATTATTTTTCGCTCTAACATTTTTAGAGTATCAAATAGTACATGTTTTGATGTGCTTGTAAAAAATGAATCATGATTTTTATTTTAAAATTCTCGAAAGCTTTTGTGCTAGAACGCCAATATTTTGATATCATTTGCAGTGAGCATGATATCTCGTGAACTAAATCACAGACCAATTTTCAATTTTTGAATCTTCTTTGTGATTATAATAGCAAACTCACGACAAAATTTCAATTTCATTGTGAATTTTTCCCCAACAGTTTTTATGAATACAAATGGTTTTAGCTACCGTAAAAATAAAGCTTAATTAAATTAAAAAAGCAATAGTTCATGACTTCGAATTTATTTGTAAATTGGAACTACGGATATGGTATGAATCGCAACGGGCTTTCTCAAAAAATCCGCATACGAGAACATCGTTGTGGTACGAAGTGGCCGTTTGCCTCGTACATCGAATATTCCGTACCGACATGTATTTAGAAAAGTAGCGTCCAATAAATTAATATTACTTAAGTTGCAATGATCCGATCGAAAAGAAAATTTTGTGAAAATAATAACTAAGCTATATAATATCAAGATCTGAAGTAATGATAAAATAATATAATTTTAAGATGCGAAATATTTTTTTTTTCATCTTGTATTACACTGAAATAAAAATGTCTTTTGTATTTATTAGATTTCTCATATGGATCGCACTTCGCTTAGTTGTGTAAAATTTATATGAAACCATATGAATGTTACTAAAAGTTCATGTTAAAACTCAGTGATATCCAATAGGTTTCAATCTTGCACGGTCAATTTGAATAAGATTGGAATAGCATATTCAAGTTATATGAATAGCTAATGATCTCAGTTATCTCATTGCTACTGGGTTGGGGAATGAAGTATGACAAGAAAAAAACGAAATGGCCGACCGAGAGCAACTCTTAAGTTTGAGTAGCTCATAACTTGAACTTAGACGTAAAGTCGACGAGTTTTGGAGAAATTTTGAAGATTTGTTGCTCTTTAAGGTTGGACAGAGAAAGGGTAAAATTCGCAAACGAAAAAAGCAGTTTTTTTCCACACCGTATGTCGGATCTTCATAAAAATCAATCAGTAGTACTGTAACAATATTCTACATACGCTGATTGATTTTTATGAAGATCTGACATACGATGTGGAAAAAACTGCTTTTTTTCGTTTGCGAATTTTGCGCATTCTCTTTCCAACCTTAAAAAACTTATTTCTTTAAAAACCGTCGTGGGAGCGGTTCTCTGGCTGATGCAAAAAGAAAAATCACGGGTAAATATAGGTACGTACAATGATTACGTGGTTTGACAAAAAATCATGGGTTGGTGAGCGCTGGCTAACCAGTTTTGATTCTAAAACGGATGTTGCTATGTGTTTTGTAGTAGGGATTGTTGTTGGGGTAGTGAGTAAAATGTTTGGTATAGAGAGGACAAAATGACCTAAGCTGCAGACAGGCTTGCTGGAGCATCACTCATGATGCTAAAATGAGGTGAGGTATCAACATTCTGAGGAGGACTTCACACACCTCGCCAATAGCAGAAAAAAAAACTCTTCTCCCACTCAACAAGCAAACTCATCATCAGAGGTGATGACTTGTTCAATGATTAGAGGTTGTTATGTGCATCACACAGGAAAGGCGAGAGCGAAAAACTGATTGAAGATGGGTTGGAATTCCTCTTCAAAAATGCTGAGAGTGTGGAGCGCGAGAGTGATTGTTTCCCTCTCTTGTTTTAATGGGATTTTGTCTGCTGCGTAGGATGCGGATATAAGTACAATTTTCGTGGTGTAGATCAGTGCTTCGTGGAATACGGATATCATCATGTGGTGGGAATCCAAGAGACTGGAGGACCCAGACTTGACTCTACTGTGCCAAACGACCTTGAGGCTTGAGCACTTCTTGTACACAGGTTTCAATTGAGCGAGGATTCAGTGGCCTTGGGAAAATACTAACTAACGATCAGATAAACCTCAGCTCGGAAAATTTAAAATCAATCCTATTCGTCAAACTTAATAACATCATAATAGAAGATAAATCTAGAGAAAATTTAGAATACACAGATAAAAATATTTTGTAATTTTAATATTATTTTCATGCACATATTTGGAGCATGAATATAAATGTCAAATTAAGCTCCACCACAAATACACACGACTTGTCGCGCTTTCTTCAACGAATTTTATTATAATTTTACACGTGGGTTGAAAATTACAGTTTCTTTAAACAGAAAACACATGCACTTCAATGTATTTTTACTCGAATACTGTTGTAAAATGATTGACATGTAATATTACACGAATGAAAGTGTAAAATTGTATGCTGTTTGATGCTCCAATTGATGTTAACGTAATTTTCAATCAAATTTTAGATTCAATTGTTGTACATTACATTCGTATTGATTTACATGTCGTTTAAATTTCATTATTTTTTGGTGTGTAGTAGAGATGGGTCATTCGTTCGCGAACGGTTCAAGTGAACTGGTTCTTAGAAGAGAATGAGCGAACGGAAGTTCTTTTTAAAAGAACGGTAGTTCTCAATTCTCTTCAAAGTGAAAGAACTGAACCTGACCCAAAGCCGTTTGGCGAATTTCTCGGATCGATTTTTAGGCGAACGAAAGAAAATGAACCGACTTGCCGTCCCACAAACCGCTCTCTGTGCTCTCCCAGAATGAAACCGGCGAAGAACGACTCACAAGCGAACGACTCATCACATTCTCTATTTCTCTAGTTATACATCATGAAGAAATCGCTACCCTTGATGAACTTGTTAAGCATACAGGGGTATAATAGTTTGGGCAGCATCTGTTTGGTTCCTCTCCAAGAATCGAATGTTTTGAGAGACATTCGCTAGATACAAGTAAAATATCAGCTGAACGGAAGAACGGTTCATCTGAACTAGTTCTTTTTACAGAACTGTTCAGTCGGGAATGGTTCTTCGAAGTGAACTGTTTCGCCCATCTCTAGTGTGTAGGACGTAAGTAACTTTTTCATCTGTTCATTACTTGGCCATTGCAACATTTACTACTCTACTCTTTGCATAATATTCTAGTAAAAACCGTCGGCTTTCGATATGTACTGGAAAATTAGTGCAAAGTGTTGTAATGACGTCGTAAGAAAGTAAACAAAGAGAGGCTCTCGATGTTACATCCTATTGAAAATTTTCTCTAGAAATATTTTAATTTTGATATCTAATACAACATGACATCGCTTCCAAGTAAAATGGGTGCATAATATTCGATTCTATTCTAGTGTTCTTTCTCAATAAATTTTTTAAAAAATGTTGTTATCAAATAGTTTCGTTTCTATCTCTATTATAGATTGTTTTGGCTGGTTAGTTTCCAAGATATGGACAATGAAGTTTAAAAAAAAATTGTTTGTGTTTATTTGTTACTAAATGTCAAAGTAGAAAGTTTATGCGGATAGATTTCCAATGGGTAATACATTTTTAAAATGAGATAATTATCGACAGCGATATTTAAAATTATACATAGTCGAAAATTGTATACTATCCTGATTATCTACTTTCAACGCTAGGGTAATAAGCCTATTTTCGTCTTGTTTCTATTATCACCCTACTAATTTGTAGCCGCTGGTTAGAGCAGCTTTTCCCATCTTTGTTCAACGCGTTGGTTTACAAGGTAAGGCAATAATTGGAACACTCGAATCGAGTTTTCGTTACGCTTAAATACGAACATTTTACAGCTTTCATACCAACTCAATCAGAAGCACAAATTTTGTTTTCGAACTCGAAACGCATCTCCATAAATAGTTTAGTTATAGGTTTTGTGTCCTTTATGCGCAAATGTGGTTTCAAACCATTTTCTCGTTAGTGAAGGAAAATAGTTTTTAATTAAAATTTTTCTCCACTACGGATAAATATAGCATAATGCCAATTGTGTTATTATATTGGTTCTTAAGAGCAAAGTAAAGCTACTGATGCCAATGTATACGCATTGTATCAATTGTAGGCCTAGAAATTAGTGGTACACCCACCATAATAGGGTTTATTTTATGTAAGGGGCTTACCTCTTTACCCTATATTCGGAGGAGAACACGAAGCTTCTTATTTTGATGCTGATTTCACTAAATAATCCCCTACAAATGAAATAATTTTTTGAACAGATTGTCTAGCAAATATAATGAAAAGATGAGTTCATGAATTATGTAGGATATACGTTAGCCTTTACCTATTCAATCAATTCCATTACAAGAACATTTGTACAATATTTTCTTAAATTTTCATTGCAAAATATTAAAATTTTGTGAGTGACATTAAAGGAAAATCGAAAAAATGCGGTGTACACACTAACCTAAAACCTCCTATACTAATCGTTTAGAAATTTCGCAGAGTTCTTTCTCACATCATTGCCCTGGTTCCTATGGGAGCGCTTTACAACATCATTATTATTTTTCAAGTAACATTTTAACCGATTTTTTAACGAATGTATTGGCATCAACGTGCTATGAAAAATTCGAAAAAATTAAGGCTGCTCTCATTACTCCTTACCATCTTCACTTATAGCAAAAACATTTTCTGGGACCTTTGGCACCAAAACATTAATTACGTTGTCCAGTCTTAGCGCCGATTTCTAGCAAGTTCTAGAAAGAGAAAAAATACACCTTTCCAAAGGTATGCTGTATTATTCTGTTATAAATATTGTGCTAAATTGCGACAATAATAAGAAAATTGTCATTTTTTGCATTTTTTTCATGACAAATATGCAAATGGTTCAACATTCTTCCAAGGGCACGTCATGGTTCTATGTAATAATAATTCGGAAGAGCATTTAATTCTGCTATATCAATTTGGGGGCATGCAACATTTTTCAAAACTTTTTGTGTTGCACTATAACCTATGCTAGTTCACTTGAAAAGTTAAAAAAATCACTATAGCGCCGTGAAAAGAGTTATGATGTCATCCGGTTATCCACCTGGACAGTGCGTAACGAATAAACGATTTGCTTCAATATAAACATGTGTGTCACGTTTTAGCTTAGCTATGGGTGCCAAACGTCAAAAAAGGTCGCAATCTTTGATACCTAACTACTTCTTCCTCAACGAGTACTATATTTTAATAACAGATCGCTTGGCAAATTTTGGCCCTTTAAGGAGGGTACTGGACTATTGTATCACTTACAAGGCCTACAATCGATGAAATTTCTATAAATTGGCACCAACACGTTTGCTTCGTTCCTAAGAACCACTAGTAAAATAATAAATGGCCCGAGAATGGTGGAATACTTCTGTTTGAGTGCAACTAAAACTCTAATCGGATGCCCAAAATATCGCACTACCATTTAAGTCAAAAGATAGTACAAATATATGGCAGACACAACTCTAACCAATGGTTTCAAATGGGTAAGGTGCTAATTGTAATAAGGTGAAAAGAGGCTCATGACTCTATACATATTTGAAAACTATGTATATATTTAGATAGTTGCATTGCTTCATGCAATGCTTAACTATACATTCATTTCAAATACAAAAATATACATCAGAAATAAACTTTACACACGCATCAAACCCATATAACAAAACCTCATAGCAACTAATCATTACCTCCTCACAAGGCGTGTGAGGACATCACAAACTCCTCTTGAATCATCATGAGGTGTAGCACACTCTCCTCCACGGAGCAAATATCCCATGCGTAAGAAAATATTTATCTACATCATTTCGTTGAGCAAGAGAGGAACTCTCTCATTTTTCGGTTCCTCACACACAACGGTAGAGATGCTCCCGTTGCTTCATTCTTTTCTACCTCATCCTGAGGGAGGGATATTAGCCCTCATCGTGTGTTGAAGTGTTTATAACAAGTCTGCCTGCAGACCCGTTCGAGCCCCTTTCGTTGGGTGTTTTGAAATTCATTTGAACTTCATCTTAACTGAAATGAAAATATGTTTTATATTCATAAGATTTGTCATATGAATCGTACATCAATTTGATGTGTAGAATTTATATGAAAACATATAAATGTTACTCAAAGTTCATGTTAAACCTCAGTGATATCCAATAAGTGTGAGTTCTGCGCCGTCAATATGAATATGATTAGAATAACATAATAAAGTTTTCCTTCTTCTCATTTCATACCATCAGATTATGGTGTCGAATAACACGAGTTCGTGTTCTATTCTTACCAGCCAACAAAGAGCATTTACCTTGTTTAAAAATAAAGACCTATTCAAAGGTATCACCACCTAGCGCGCAACTGATGCTATGTCGATTAGTAGGTGTGTGTGACTGAATTTATAGCTGATCGTATAGAAATTTCAAAACGGCCAACATAGTTATGCCTCTAGGGAAAGGCTGGTATGGCGGCTGGTATATTTTGACCAGATTTGTTATTTGCTCACACAATGTGCCACAAAGAGCGAAATACACCGATGAAAAATAGAGCAGCTCAAAAACACTGCGATGTGCAGAGTGATCGCACAAAGAGAAGCTTGAAAACGAAAAAGAGAAAGATCGGTGCACCAAGAGCTGCACAATTTCGTTCAAATAGTCACCTTGAAGAGCCACTCTTTTTGAGCCTCCCCTCACTGGCAAACAGGTAGGAAGGCGAATCAAACTACAATTCAGATAAAGTTTGATCGGAAGAACGTTTTAAAAATGTTTTTTGATTGTCTTCTCTACTTCCGTGCGCGTGGGACCAAGATTCACATTTATTTCTACTCTTTGAGGTGTGCAGCCATGGAGTAGAATGCACGCATGGGAGTAACACACTTCGGAGTGAAGAGGATTTTTGTGAAAGAGAAGAGCGGTGGTTCACATGAAAAGTGCAAAGAGCGTTTTTTTATTTTTCTCTTTATTTGCTCTGAAGTGCATTACATTCCTGGTTTTGACGCATATTCGATCAAATGTTTACACATGTATTATAAACTTGATTGTTCGAACATAGAGCGGTAAATATTATCGTTGATATCCTGCCATTTGAGCCATTAGATGAAGAATAAAATTCCTTTTATTTCATAAACCGATAGAGCTCATTTTCCTTAATGTAACAATATCACAGAGAACAGACATCCATGATCGAACAAAAATATTTAAAAAACGTGTGTAAACATTTGAATTAATATACGATAAATATTATACGCCACAGCAACCTATCCCAACTATCCGTCAAATCCATTCCGGAACCGGTTCGAAATGCTGAATGGATTCAATAGGGAATCTTGCTCAAAGAAAACAACCGATTCCGTCTCTATCGGTTGATGCATATGAGCTGGAATTCATGCTTTAAGTCCGAACCGGTTCCAGACTAGTTTGACTGGGTAGAGGAATAAACGCTGTCAATTCTGTCAAACTTAGCCACAAAAAACATGACGACAGTAGCGCACCTAGTTTGGATATCCCAACTACCTTCGAAACCGTTAGAGATTTTACACAAGTTGAATGCTGAAGATGGACGTCTGTTCTCTGTGACAATATGTAAGTTCAACCTTTAACACCTCAGAATGATTTTAATTGATTTACTAAAAATATGTAAACACGTCTTCGTTTGACACTATCCGCCCTACATGACAGTGAATTCAGCCATATGGGTTAGCATTTTTGACAGTTATCCCTGCAAAAGAATAAGGATCAAGGTAGATTAATGGAATTTAATAAAACTAATTCAATTTAATAAAACTATTTTTATTCGTCTATTTGCGTACAAAAAGGTTGAAAAGGTCGATTACCTAACTTTAACGTCAGCTAGACCGGAAAAAATCAAAAACGGCATATGGCCTAATGACCCGAATGGAAGCTTCTGGGATATCGTGGGCAAGTGATAATTCCAGATAACCTATAATTTGTTCGCCAAAATGGCAATCGGAAAAAAGGAAGAGTTGTGTACAGGGCACGACCAGGGTGATGTATGTTTTTTGTAGTTTTTTTTTCAAGGGCGTGTGATATAATTCATGAATGAACTTTAATCTATCAAAATTCACTATCGACTAATCTCATGATGGGAGACTATATAGTCTTCAGTAAAAATATGCTACCTCCCGTTCTAGATTTCTATCCTGTTTTCATATGTTACAATTTGCTATACACCAAATATTATTCATCGCTATATAGTCTGCTCCAGTAAATCCCATACGAATCATAAAGGACATAAATGAAACGCCATTTGTAGATGAAAGCGAATTCTATACATTTCTTTTATAAGAAATGTAAAAAGGTTTTAAATCTCAATAAACAATAATTCTACGATTAGCGTGCGCCGTAGTATGAAATGTCAAACACATTCACGAAGTAGACCCACTTAAGTTCAGTCGGAAAATGAACCGGAATGCTGGCTGGATATAACTAGATCCAGAGTATGTGTAAGAAGAATGAATACAACAGTCTTGATTATCTGTGAGTGATAATCCAGACAAACAAACGACTTCTCCAAATACCTGAATTTGACCAGTTTGGAATGACACTGACAAATAGTCATTGTTCCATTTTTGAGAGTTGTCGCCACTCTCCTTATATGTATCAAGACAAGAACCAGTCAGTATTCCAGCTCATTTCCGGCTGAACTTTACTGGGTAAGAGAAAGGTGGGCAAAATTATCATCTCCTAATGTGGTGGCATTTAGTCTGAAACATTAAGTATGCTGCCGGACCCATGGAACGTAAGAATCAATGGGTGACAAAATAACAGTTGGAACTCAGTGTTTACCATGCATATTATTTCGGGAGTTTAACTGTGTAATTTGTTTTTGCATCATCTGCATTTTAGTATTATTGCTTTAAACTAACACAATCTTCTCCAGCTGTGTTAGTGAAATTATTCCAAATACACGTAGGCAAAAGAGATTTACAGCATTTTGGAAAGCGATTTTTTTTCGTTTTTTTCCTTGTTTCCTATAAACTGTGTCTGTTAATGAACTGGTCATACGGTATTATAACACAATCATTAGAACGATGTCATGTAGTATTCCCATACTGGAAAGATAATGAATTAAAAAATTAAGAAATGTTGCCACCTCTACTAGAATGTATTGTAGTGCAATGAGAACTGCCATTACGTACGACGAAATTCACAGTGTACTAGTAACTTTTTGTGCCATATTGGCGTTAAAAAGATTGAGAAATGCAGAGGTGGACTAAAAGAGATTATAACAACTAGAGATCGCATGTCGCTGCTAACACTGAAAATTTATCATCTCGCTCTCATATATACTAGGCCCATTAGTTTGACACCTATTACCCCGGGTACACACATGTCAAAGTAATGGGATACAACATGCTAGAGCGAAACCCCATGTTTCAGTCCATGAATACATGAAAACAGCAGCGCTTTGCTCTCTCTAGTAGTTATAATCTCTTTTGGTGGACTATACTGTTATTTTATAATATTTGCCTATTTACGCCCTCCCTCTTAAAACATAATTTATTGATGGTCCTTTAACAGTAACAAAATCTTAAAATGACCTATTTCCGGTACTAGGCGGTGACTCCACTATCTGAACTAGATATCGTACCCATCAACCCATGGACCGGGGTCCAACGGCTCTACTTCCCTTCCGAAGGAAGGCGTGACCATTTTTCCTTCTCAGAAAATGTTCACCCTCGGCTGGAATTGAACCCAGATCACAGAGAACAGACATCCATGATCGAACAAAATTATTTAAAAAACGTGTGTAAACATTTGAATTAATATACGATAAACACTAGCGCCGCCAAACCAACTTGTCCCCACTATCCGTCAAATCCATTCCGGAACCAGTTCGAAATCCTGAATGGATTCAGTATGGAATCTTGCTCAAAGAAAACAACCGATACCGACTCTATCGGTTCATGCATTTCAGCTGGAATTCATACTGGAAGTCCGAACCGGTTCCGGACTAGTTTGACTGGGTTGAGGAATAACCGCTGTCAATTCAGTCGAACTCAGCCACAAAAAACATGACGACAGTAGCGCACCTGGTTTGGATATCCCAACTACCTTCGAAACTGTCAGATATTTTTACACAAGTTGAATGTTGAAGAAGGACGTCTGTTCTCTGTGTCCAGACCAACTGAGGTGAGACGGCGGTCACACTTGCCATTCAACCATCGGCGCCGTCAAGTACAATACCATTTTCTTTGCTATAATTTTGAACTAATCGATTTTTTCAACGTTAAACGTGCCATTTGAGCCAGACGCTACTGATGTCTTTTTTTTACTCGATTAACGCAAATAATCGATTAATTTCTAAAATAATCGAAAAATCAATAATCGATTACAAGCTTTCGGTATAATCGAGCAAATCGAGTAGCTGCTATCAATTAATCATAATTTATTAAGGGTGTGCGTTGAAAATGAAAGTCGCAGAACAAGAAATATGACAAGGCTTCTCCAATTTTTTCAAAGCGTGTCCAGTGACCTTTTTTTTGGTCGCCAAACTAAGATTTACTAAGTAATCGATTATTGATTTTAATCGATTATCTTGGTCGATTAATCGCATGAATTAATCAAGCTCTCAAAAATTATTCGATTAATGGATAATCGGTTATTTGCAAAAATCAGACATCACTAATAGAGGTTTTAACCTTAGGGTTATTCGCCTCTTCTCGAGTTGGAGAAATTTCTTTTTGGAAAAATCTCTAATCCTACGTGCGGGGTTGGGAATCGAACCCAGGAGAGCTGCGTACAAGGCATTTTCCAACTTCGCTATGCCCGTCCCCATTTCAATTGGTGTACACCGCCGTATTTGTTACCTAATTTTAAACATTTTTTTTAGTTTTGATTTTTTTTTTTTAGTTTTAAAATTTTCAGTTTTCAATCATAGAACTGATTTTTCATACTATGGAAATTAGAAAACTCTTGTGAATGAACTAGAGGTGTCGGCTTATATTTCTCATATGATTTGTGGAGCCAACTACCATTTGATTTAGCAGTGTTCAGAAAAGACAAAATTATTTCCGTTCAGATATTAGGATGCCAAAAAAATTATCACTTTGAATAGTAGAAACAGAACACTAAAGATTAGAATTGTCGCTTGTAGTACCATTTTCACTCACACTCTTGTAGCGCGTCCATTACGTTGACGATTATATACCATGGTATATAACTGTCAAACTAATGAGCGCTCTGCAAGAATAAAAGAGATAGACAAACGGCATTACAAGCGACAATCCTAATCTAGTGTTCTGTACCTAATTGTTGAATTTTCAACACGAGTAATCCGCAAAAGCTTTAGAGCCTCAAAAAATGGCAAAATCAAAATCCTTCAATCAAATGTTTTACCTCATCATTGGCACCTTAATAATAATATACAAATATGTTCTGAATCATCAAAAATTAAATGTTTTATCGTTTTATTTTATTTAGATTATAGTTCTTTCATTACAAGGCAAATAATGGCTGTATTATTTTCATTACAAAAAATAATCGTCTCATCGGAATACTATAATTTTGGAGCACATCCGAAAACAATCATTGGAAATTCATATAATTATTACGCGGAAAAAGTTTTCTATCCAAATAAGTAATATTTCTTATAAATTTAATAAACCATCATATGCTTTAACACGTTAAACATTTCACATACATTTAACAGTGTCACATATATTTCATTGGACCACCTAATGTTCTAATATGATAGTTATCAGATAGTTATTGTATAGTGCGCTGATAGATTTGGGTCTGACATTGGAATTTAAATATTATATGGAAATCTGATAGAATTGGGTCATTAAGCTATATATAGTTTTCCGTTCCATTCGATAAATTTTAGGTCCAATATACATAATATAACATTATTTAAAAAAAAAAATTCGTTGTAATACGTGAAAACGATTTTTTTGTTTTTTAAAATAAATCTTATGTAATCTTGGCAACCATACAAAGGAAAACTGCGGTTGTTTACATCTGGCCTATCAGGACAACACCCAAAATGAAAAAAAAAAACTATATGCAATGTATGGTGTTTATGTCAAATAAAAATAACCCTGCGGGTAAACCGAGAAAACATGCCTTATTTTTTCTGACAGGGCATCATTTGTCGTGAAATTCGATATGTCAAATCCTTTCTATAGTGTCAAATCCAGACTGTCAACATATTTCTTTATTTTATATTTTAATATTATTTTCACGTTTCCTGAGTTGGAAAAATTGTTTGTTTGCAATCACGAAAATCAGCTTTATCGATATAAGTAATAAAAAAACGACTTTTTTTCTCATTTAATGACTCAATTGAATTTGAGAGGAATGCAACTTTCAACATGATAACCATATAAGTTTGATATTCCATTAGGAGTCTAATGTCGCAATCATTGGAAATTCCAATAGCGCTGAATTATATGAATATCATATAATATGAATGTAGCGATTTCGCTCAGTGTATCTCTTCAAACATATACAACATCTTAGATTCTCTAGGCATTCTGGGCGCAGACTTGCGCAGCTGAAACCTAGTTTAAGTAGAACTAAATAGTCTGAAAGCCATATTAAAGAAAAATTCGCGACGGATATCGAGGGAAAAAGTTGGTTAAAGCCTAATTCAATATTTGTAGCTAAATTCTTCAAACACATATACAAACATACCCATCTTTCTACACTTCATATTCATCAAAACCCTATAATTATCGTTCAATACTGTAGTGAATCCATTGGCATTAAAAAATAATAAAAAAAATATTAATGAAAATATTATTGAATATTATTTAACATAAATAAGCTTATTTAACAATAATAATGATAGCGTTCTAATAAATCTTCGGTGTCATGTGAAAAGGCATTCATTAGAAACACTAAGGAAAATAACAATAACAAGTCAAGGCACAAATCTCCGATCAACATGGGGAACGTGCCATTTGAGCCAGACGCTACTGATTCCTGAAGTATCAGGGTACTCCGTGCTACACTACTTCAAACTAGGGTGTACTCAGTCTGTCTCTTATACGCTACATCGCCGTAGCACAGTGCAAGACTATAAGGAAGCTAAAATTGGTTTGGTTCCGTCTACTTATCGTGTATTTTTTTTTCTAATACAGTACAACATGGTTACACAATAGATAGAGGTAGCTTTCGATTTTATTACACTCTTCGTAAGTCGTAAATAGATAAAGCATATCCGTAGCTTGTGAAATGGGCCCCTAGTTTGTAATGCTATAATCTACAAAAAATGTTTTTTTGTTGGTTGTAGAAAAATACGTGCGAGCACCGAAAGATACGGAGGAAGATAATTCGTCGGCCGAGTTGGCCAAGCAACTGGCCGAAGAAAGATCTATGAGAGTGCTTTTGGCTAACGAGTTGGAGAAATCACGCAAAGAAAACGAAGAGCTGAGGGCTGGTCTTAATGCTCAAGACACTGGGAGTAATCCTGATATCCCGAATCTTAACTTCGATGTCCGGACCGGGTTTAGCAGCACTCAGCATACAGCATTCGTTCCCAGTACATCTCGGAGTCTGGAAGAAACCAGATTTCTGTCCTCGATGATTCAATTATCAGTGGCGTCGATCAATGTACCAGAGTGCAAGACAGCCGACGACGAACAAATCCATCGTCAAACTTTTGAGCTGTGGAAAGATTTGCTTATAGACTCAATGAAATTGGCAGGTATCGGAGATGAAGCGACTATGTTCACGGTTTTCAAGGTCAAGACTGGACCACGCCTGCTGGAGATTTTTAGAAATACCAAGTCTCATGCGGATGCACCTGATCCGAATATGTTGCCCTTTTCTAACGCTATGCATCGCTTGAAATCCTATTTTGGCTCTGGATCTGATATAATGTTGTCGGCTCAACAGCGCGTTTGTGTGAATTTGACGACGTGAAAGAATTCGAAGAAATAGTAGCTACAGTGGCAGAACACGCTAGTAACCGAGACGTTCGAACTACGGCTTTGAAAATGCTCAGTCGTAAAGGTAACTTCACTGACCTTGTTCGTGAACTGGAAGCAATAAGATTAAATGAAGAGTATGTAATGCAGAAATATGGAAAGCACCCTGAGAAACCACCACCACATGCATTGATTGCTCCGGTTAGATCGCCACAGGAATGGGAAACTAATCGTTCTACTCGTGGCAATATGAATTCCCGTGGATATCCGGCTCGTCGAGGCAGCTGGCGTGCTCCACGAGGCAGACAATCATTCTCAAGAGCACATCTTCAATCTCAACTGCATTATCATTCTGGAGAAAGGTGTTGGTGATGCTACAGTGTTTACCATTCGGCGAACACCTGCAATGTTAAGGACAAAACTTGCAACAGGTGTGGAGTCATAGGGCACATTCAGCGAGCGTGTACACGGTGCGCACAAACGTATCGCTCAAGAAGGCATAGAAACAGCTCCAACCAAAATCGCTGCTGTTGAGAAGATCGAGGAGGTTTTGGTCGCCGAAGATACGGTAAGTCAAATAAAAGAAGACTAGCTTCAAAACAAAATGAAAATGCTAAAATCATTCATTAGATCCTGTTGTAATCGATCCTGAAGAGAAAAATAAATGAATTAAAGATTATAAACATTTTAAGTTTTTGTTTTATCGTACAGGAAGCGTATTGCAACAACGAGCTGGCAATTCACACTAGTCCTTGTCAAACCTCTACGATTGGTCTTGCTTTAGTGGTACCAAAACAAACCGCATATAATCAAGATCCCCATCAATCATCTTCAATTTCCGCTGAATTTGATGCTAAAAGTATTAATATTCTGGACCGCTCATTTCCAAAACCAGTTGACGCAGTTTCGTATTCGCTGAATTCACAGATTGAGAGATCAGATGAAGGTGTAATATTTGCAGTTGTGGGTGGATTGCGTTGTGCGTTCTTGATTGATTCTCAGTTAGGTTCAATCACTCGGAGCCGCTGGTTGTCATCAACACAAGCTCCGTGTTTAGAAACCAAAACTTTTGCTCGGTCTCAGCCACCGGTGTACATCCCGAAGTTCGGCTTCAGCCACCAGGGTAATATAGTACCCTTCTTTCGTTCGGCCCGTTTCCGCGAGTGTTAGATCCAGTGTGTCGTCGTCAGTGCAAAGACTTGATTTTTTTTAGCATAAACAAAATCGTTTCTTTTCGTCACTACCGATACCAGGAGCTCAGACGCCGAAGGAGTTGGGCGCCAACGCGCCTCCACCAAAACAACAATTTTCGAACTCTGAACAACCGTCCGTCTCCTCTACGCGCATCGGAGAGTAAAAACAACCGTCCGTCTCCACTACGCGCATCGGTGACGGGGTAGTGTAGTATTTTGCGTTGTTTTCCCAAAGTGTCCACCCTACGAGGCACAGACACCCTCCAACCCAATGGGGGATCCCCCCCTTCCCCCTGAACAGGGGAACAACGCCCCTCCTTTAAGCCGCACGTTGCCTGAGTACCTAAATTCAGGTGACATAATCAATAAACAGACTCTGCTTTTGAGAGCTATATCATCGGACGGTGAGTCCGACGCCCGACTGACTACAAACCCGTTCACGATTTTGAAATCGGTACAGGGCGTACTAGGATGCGATCCGACAAAAGTAGTTTCGGCCACGAAGGAGGGCAGAGGAGCTCGGTATGTCCTAAGAACGACCTCGAAAAAGGCATATTACGCCCTGCTGAGCATGAAAAAGTTAATCGACGGTCAAGAGGTTGAGGTGGTCTCTCACCCCACGCTTAACATCACTCATGGTGTGATCTACGACATCGACACCAAAGACATGGCCAATGACGACCTTCTAACGGAGCTAAAAGGTCAAGGAGTTGTATCGGTTCGTAGGATCACCAAGTTATACGACGGGGTTTTAAGCAGTACCCCCCTAGCGGTGATATCATTCAACGGTTCTTTTCTTCCCGAGTACATATATCTCGGCCTAGTACGCACTAGTGTCCGGCCCTACTACCCTTCCCCCATGTTATGCTACCGTTGTGGTAAATACGGGCACGGTACTAGGGTGTGCCCCAACGAGGAAACTTGTTTAAACTGCAGTCAGAAACACTCATCCGACCGAAACAACCCATGTAAGAACGTCTCGAAGTGCATAAATTGTGACGGCGAGCACACAACTAAATCAAAAACGTGCCCCAAATATATGGAGGAAGAGGCCATCGTTAAATTAAAAGTCTCCAAGAATATTTCGTTCCCTGAAGCAAAAGCGCTAATCGCCCAAACTCGCAGAGGACCCAGCTACGCCGAACAGGCTCGAAGCAGCACGGACCCGAAAGGAGACGAGAAGGACCGCACCATCGCCAAACTAAAGCAGGAAATAACAAAACTGAAGGCAGAAAACGACCGGGACGTCGAGATTCTACGTCTGAAAAACCACCTGACGGACGCTTTCCGCCAACTCAAAATTGCCAAACAACAGCTTCATGAGGTAACGAGCAAAACCAACCAACACACTGGAGCAAAGGGAGAGCAGGAAAACGCCAACAGAGCCAGTACGAGCACCGTGATTCAGCGAGACTCCAGACTACGTGAGGTAACGAACGGAACGAGCAGACCTAACCAACACACTGGAGCAAAGGGAGATCAGGAAAACGCCAACAAAGCCAGTACGAGCAGCGCGACTCAGCGAGACCCCAGACTACGTGACGAACGCAAGCAGCAAAAAAATCGCAATCGAGCAGGTGATGGGGAAAAATCTAGAAGCCCGATAAAAAGCACCACAGACCCAACTCCACCCAAAACACAAAGGATAACCCGATCGAGCTCCCGCAACAACAGCCCTTCATCAGTCGGAACTTGGAACATCTCGGACACCGAAGCACCACCAAACCCCGTGCCCCAAGTGTCCCTCGATATTTCCATATAACTGAACTAACAACAGGATGTTAATTGGGATGACAACAAATAACATAACATTCAACCGTAATATAAAACAAAGCCTACCTGTGTCGACCCCGACCGGGGAAGTTCCGGACACGTCCGATGCACCCCCGGCGGCTGTCGACACAGGACCATTGGAAACCCCACAGGGAAGTATCATTAATACCCCAATTAGCATTCTTCTTACCGATTCACAATCACTCACCACAGACCAATCAGACCGGAAACCAGAAAATCCACCAACACAACAACACCAAACGACAGGAACCACGACCGCCTCCAGCGCCCCGCACCTTGCTGGGCCCCAGAGCAGGCGATCCTCCCGCTTAATCTCTAAATCGACACCTGGAACGGGAAGAGGAAGTAATCAGTTCAAAAATAGCGAGAACCGGTTCCAATCTCCCGATTCCCCCGCACCTGGCGGGCCACCGGGAAGAATTCTCAGCCGGGACGACTACAGGCACCAACAACATCGAGTTCGACGAGACCTTAGTCCAGTTCCTGGTTGCTCTTGGCACCCGGTACTATTCAAACCATCCAACAAGAGTACCACACCAACCAATCCAGACCTCAGTACATCTGTCATCACCACCAACCACGACACCCACTTCCCCGTGCCGGCCCTGACCGGGGCAGTTCCGCTTAGTAGCGATGCACCCCCGGCGGCTGCTGGTACGGGAGGCCCGGGCATCACCCGGGTAAGTTCCAACACAATTAACCCCAATCGAAATCCACAGCAAACTAATCGTTACCAAGATGAAAGTATCAACTCCCCCACCGAAGATGACACCAGCTCGAATAAAAATCTGACCGGCGTCAAAACGAGCGCCCACTTCCCCGTGCCGGCCCTGACCGGGGACGTTCCGCCTTTTAGCGATGCCCCCCCGGCGGCTGCTGGTGCGGGAGACCCGGCCTCTCCCCGGGTAAGCTCGTCGTATGGTACACTAAGTCCGGAACCATCTGCTGCTCGTATATCTTCCACAGACATTCACGACAACGCCGTCGGAGGTTATGGGTTCCTCCACTCTTCTGCTACGTCGATAAAAGCAACAACACTGGCCATCCAGTGGAACACAAATGGTCTGCGAGGGTGCCTGGGTGACCTGCAAAGGATCATTGCACAGACGCAGCCCATCTGCTTGGCGCTGCAGGAGACGCACATCCGGGATCAGACGAACCCAGCATCATGGTTCGGACACCAGTAATCGTGGAACGCCGCCAGTGGAGAGGACCTCTACCAGACAGTAGGTCTGGCCATCCGGGTCGATGTGCCATCCCAACCGATATCTCTGGATACCGAACTGATAGCCGTCGCCAGGAGGATCGAATACCCAGTTCAGTGCACTGTTATATCCCTGTATATCCCCGGCAGTACTCGGAATGTGGGCAACAAACTTCAGCGGCTCATTGAGCAAGTTGAGATGCCATTCATCATCATGGGAGATGTGAACGGGCACCACACCATGTGGGGCTCACGTACTTGTAACAGGAGAGGAAACGACATCGCCAAAGTAGTCGAAAACAACGACGCCGTGGTTCTCAATGATGGCAGTTCGACTTTTCTCCGTGGGCAGACGGAATCCGCCATCGACGTCTCTATCTGCTCGGGAGCGCTAGCAGGATCATGTGGGTGGACTGTCCTTGCCGAACCATGTAACAGCGATCACTTCCCAATCCAGGTTGTATACAATCAGACGCCACCTTCAACAACCCGCCGAAAACGGTGGTTTTACGATCGGGCAGACTGGACCCGCTACGAGGAGACCGTTGACGATCTAATAGATCGGAAGGAGTCATACACCCCGGACGAACTCACCGGCATCTTAAATCGGGCTGCCGTTTCCTGCATTCCCAGGACAAGTGGGAACCCTCTGCGACAGGCGGTGCACTGGTGGTGCCCAGAGGTCCGGATTGCTATACGAGCTCGTCGAACTGCATTACGGGCACTGAGGAAGACTACTGCGGACGACCCCCGCCGAAACCAGCGGGCGGATGATTTCAGAAAGGCCAAGAACGAGGCCAGGAAAGCCATAGAAGAGGCGAAAAACATCAGCTGGACCAGATTCTTGGAAGGTATTTCCCCAGATTCCTCGACATCAGAGCTCTGGCGGAGAGTCAACGCCCTAAGCGGAAAGCGGCGACACAGTGGCTACGCCATTACCGTTAACGGGTGCACGACGCTCGATCCCACGACTATCGGTAACGAGCTAGGCAGGCACTTCGCCTCCTTGTCTGCAGACGTTCCTACGCATCAAGCAAAGGGCTGAGAGTAACCCCGTCCGCTTTGAACCCGATTCAGGGCAAGTGTACAACCGGCCTTTCACCGGAAGTGAACTGCGTGCGGCATTGGAATCGGTACACGGTAAGTCTGCCGGACTGGACGATGTTGGCTATCCCCTACTGCAACATTCCCCGCCGGTAGCCAAGCGGGCGATATTAGACAGCATTAACCGCATTTGGAGTGGTGAACCGATGCCCGCCTCATGGAAGGAAGCTCTAGTTATTCCTATCCCAAAGCGATGCCAGGGGAACAGAACGCCTGATGACTTCCGCCCAATCAGCCTGCTCCCCTGCCTTGCTAAGACGATGGAGAGAATGGTCAACAGACGACTGATGGACCTACTGGAGGAGCGTAAACTCCTGGATCAACGGCAGTTTGCGTTCCGACGTGGAGCAGGAACAGGTGCCTATCTCGCCAGCTTTGGAGAGGTGGTGCGTCAATCCGTAACTGATGGCCTGCACGCCGATATCGCCATACTCGACGTGGCGAAGGCTTATAATACCGTGTGGCGTCACGGAGTACTGCAACAACTGGCCAACTGGAGAATCACTGGAAACATGGGCCACTTCTTGAGCGACTACCTATCTAATCGCACTTTTCGGGTGGGAATCGGAGGTGCCCAATCCGACACCTTTCCGGAAGACAACGGGGTTCCCCAGGGATCAGTCCTCGCCGTCACACTGTTCCTGGTATCCATGAACTCCTTATTCGCCAGCCTACCGGCGGGGATCTACGTGTTCGTGTACGCTGATGACATCGTGCTGGTCGCGACGGGAAGGACCACCATACGTACCCGCCGCAAACTTCTAGCCGCCGTAAGTGCGGTGAGCCGATGGGCTACATCAGTCGGCTTTAACATGTCTCCCACGAAAAGCATGATTACGCACTGCTGCAACACAAACCATATCGCAACAGGGAGGCCGATCCAGCTGGACGGGGTGATTGTCCCCTACCGCAAAGAACCGAAGATTCTGGGGATAACCATAGACCGTCGTCTTACCTTTCTGCCACACTTTCGACGGATCAAAGCCGAGTGCCGGAGCCGACAGCGGCTAATTAAAACTATCAGTTCCCGCCACAAGCGCTGCAACCGTCGCACTGCGCTGAATATTAGCCAGGCACTCATCCACAGCAAGATATTTTACGGGGTGGAGCTGACGTCCTGTAATATGGAAGGCTTTATCAACATTTTAAGCCCTCTATATCACGGGCCAATCCGCGCTGCTTCTGGCTTGCTCCCCAGCACGCCTGCTGAAGCGGCCTGCGTAGAGGCCGGGATCCTACCCCTTCGTTGGGCGGCTGCACTCACCATCGCCAGAAGAGTACTGGGATTTTTGGAGCGGACAGCCGGAGATGACTGCTTTCTGTTACGAACGGTCAGCGAGATTTATCGCGAATATACAGATGCCGACCTGCCACCAATCGCCCGTCTACACCGAGTTCGTGACCGGGCCTGGCACGACCGCGGACCCAATCTTGACACAAGCTTGTCAATAGAGCTGAGAGCCGGCGCTGCCAGTAGTGAGGTCAGGGCCAAATATAACCGACTGATGGCTACAAAGTACAAAAATCACGTGCGGATATTCACCGATGGTTCCAAGAGCGGTGATGAGGTTGGAATAGGAGTGAGCGGAATAGGAGAAGGACTCTTCTTCCGCCTACCGGCGCCATGCTCGGTGTTTTCCGCCGAAGCGTCTGCCATCGCGCTTGCCTTGGTACAGAAACCGGAAGATAGACCCGTCGTTGTACTGTCTGACTCTCTGGCGGCCATATCCGCCCTCGAGTCGGGGAAATCCCGCCACCCCTTCATCCAGGCCATCGGGGCCGAATATGACCCACTCACCACAATTTGTTGGGTCCCCGGTCACTGCAGCATCGACGGTAATGAAAAGGCTGATCGCCTGGCGGCCAGGGGAAGACACACTAGCCGACGTCTCACTCGACTCGTCCCGACCGCAGATATTTTGGGCCAGCTGAAGTCAGGGATTAACGAAGCTTTCGAACGCCACTGGTGTGGCGTTCCATTACGATAAATCGAAACCGCCCTGCCGAAATATTTTTTTAAATATGCCGCTGGCCGTAAAACCTCTAGTGGAAAGACGGATCCAAGAACTGATAAGTGCAAATATCATAGAACCAGTAGTCGATGGAATGGACACAACCTTTTGTTCTTCCATGTTGGTTGTGCCTAAAGGGAAAGAAGACATCAGGTTGGTTATTGACCTGAGTGGCCCTAACCGGTATATCTACCGAACTCCATTTTCAATGCCAGCTTTGGAGCAGATTTTAGCCGAACTAAAAGGAGCTACTTGGTTTTCTGTTATCGATATTTCTAATGCATTTTTTCACATCGAATTGGATGAAGACTCAAGGCACCTAACCAACTTCTTCACCGAATTTGGGATGTTCCGATGTGTGCGACTACCATTTGGACTATGCAATGCTCCGGATTTGTTCCAAGAAACGTTGCAAAGAAAGATACTGGGAGGATGCAAAGGATGCAAAAATTACCTGGATGACATTCTGGTGTTCGGATCGACGAAAGAGGAGCATGACCAGAATTTGGCAACAGTCCTTGCATGCCTAAGAAATCACAACGTTAAACTGAATGAAAGAAAATGTGTCTTCGGTAGCCAGATTGTAGGATTTTTGGGTTTTACTTTGACACCAAAGGGATGGATGGTTGAGGAGGAGAAAATTTCTGCAATCAGGCAATTCCGGACTCCTGTCACTTGTTCTGAAGTTAAAAGCTTCCTCGGTTTAATAACGTTTGTGGATAAATTTATCATACACAGAGCAACCAAAACAGAGCACTTAAGATCATTAGCAGTTTCGGACAGTTTCCTTTGGACTGAGAATGAAGATAGAGAATTCAGATATCTTAAAGACGAGGCGTTAAAGACTATTAGGCGTTTAGGATACTATAATCCATCGGACCGCATCGAGCTATTTGTCGATGCATCGCCAACAGGCCTTGGAGCTGTGCTAACGCAATATGATGGTGATGAGCATCCTCGAATCATTGCTTGCGCTTCGAAAGTCCTTTCACAGACCGAGCAACGTTATCCTCAAACACAAAAAGAAGCCCTTGCTGTCGTTTGGGGAGTGGAGCGATTCAGTTATTATCTGCTAACTACATCGTTTGTTATTCGAACCGATGCTGAGGCCAACGAATATATATTCAACACCAACCAAGGAGAGCTGTGACGCGTGCTGAAGGCTGGGCCTTGAGGTTACAGCCATATGAGCCGGCAACGAAAATGTTGCTGATGCACTATCCAGGCTTATACCCGAAACGCAGAAAATCGAAGCGTTTGGAGAAGATGAAGAGAAACATTTTCTGTATGCGCTGGATTCTGGATATATGGAGCTTACATGGAACGAAATAGAAAGCATGTCAGAAAGTGATGAAGAGCTACAATTTGTACGGGAGGCGCTAGAGAAAAAGATATGGTCTCATGAAGTACGTGCGTACGAAGCTCACAAGAAAAAAAATGCGCTGCCTCGGATTTTTAGTGTTCAAGGATGAGCGTGTAATTCTGCCTCGAGCCCTTCGCAGAAAAGCTCTTGAATTCGCTCATGGAGGTCACGTGGGTGAAGTGGCTATGAAACGCATCATGCGCCAATTTTTTTGGTTGCCAAAAATGTCTGCTGAAGTATCTCGTTTTGTTAAGGACTGCGGAACGTGTTTGTTGTTGTCCAAACGCAACCCTCCTGTGCCACTTACATCAAGAGAGCTCCCAGAAGGACCATGGGAAATTTTACAGATTGATTTCTTATCGGTTCCTAGTTTTGATTCGGGAGAGTTCTTGATTGTAATTGACACATATTCTCGATATCTTCACGTTATCGAGATGAAATCTATGGATGCAGAGAGCACGAATTCCGCCTTATGTGAAGTATTTCAGACCTGGGGGCTGCCTATTATAATGCAAAGCGACAACGGACCGCCGTTTCAAAGCGCAGCTTTCATCGAGTTCTGGAAAGCTAAAGGGATTGACATAAGCAAGGCGATCAAAATTGGTGACGCGGTCCTGTTGGCTCGCCATAAACGTACCAAAACAGATGCAACCTATTCTTCAGAGCGCTTCAGGGTAGTGGCTAGAGAAGGAGCAAAAGTGGTGGTAATTAGTCAAACAGGCGTACAATATGCAAGGAATGTACAGGAGGTTAAAAAAGATCCTGTTCTTGAAACAGCTGCAGAGCTGGCCGACGAGGAACTTGATAACCAAATAGATGAGGGCGGATTTCCAGCTTTTGAAAACGTTGCAGGAGCTTCAGAGGATGGCGAGTCTATTTTAATCCAGCAGGCGAATGAACCACGATCACTTCGTAGCCGGAAATCTATGAAACGTCCTTCCAGATTTAACGATAACTTCGTGTACCGTGTGTTCCATTAGACTTCTGAACGCAAAATAATTTTTTTCACCCTGGTATGATATTATACCTTGTTTGAGAATGCTATGGAAACCGTAGCGAGAAAATGTATTTAAGGAATAAATGTTGGAAAAAAACTGAACTACTTTGTTTTTTTAATTCGCAAATTATAATAGTCAATAAAGGTAATCACCAGAGACTAATTGAGACGAATTGACTCACGAGTTTTCCGTGGCTCAAGAGGTACTAACTCAGGTTGTATTAGACGGTCCCTCGAAATGTCAAACAGAAAACGCGTTGATCATCGAGGATGCTTTGCTTTTCTTTGCTACGTGTTTTTATTTTTCCTGCTGGGTTATCTGTTGTTTACGAAGCAGTCAAAAAATTAATTGCACAGCTGCTTTTAATGGAACTAACAGAGCTTTTTATGAATCTAACGGTGTTCAATTACGAGTCGCTCACCCCACAAACGATTTTTAGTAAACTTTCCTAGAACCAGCCCTAAGTAAAGGTTGATGAATTCTGAACAATTTTTGTTTTCCAAAATATTTTAAAGCAATATGCAAAACACGCAAAGGTTTCATAGTTTTCAAACAACCGTGGCTTGACATTACACCCGGGAGAGAAAACAACACAGTGGCTGAAACATTACAAGAAATAAGATCCAAAAACGAAGTTTATGGTGCATCTTTCGTGCACCGAAATGCCTCGAACGCTATGGTACACATTCTTTTTCGAACTTTATGTTGTTAAAAACTTCTTGGGCACAACCGCAAACTGAAGGGACCGTGATAGTTCTACTACTTCTTAAGATCTAGTACACAGTGTGCCACGGAATTTCGAGTGTTTCTTCGTTAGTTGGTAGTCTCTATTAGTCTCTGATATCACCAAAATCAACGCCTGGCCTATACTTTATCGTTTACCGATTACAAAATATCGCACAGAGAGTACAGATGGGAAAGGATGTAGTGAATCCATTGGCATTAAAAAATAATAAAAAAATATTAATGAAAATATTATTGAATATTATTTAACATGAATAAGCTTATTTAACAATAATAATGATAGCGTTCTAATAAATCTTCGGTGTCATGTGAAAAGGCATTCATTAGAAACACTAAGGAAAATAACAATAACAAGTATCAGGGTAGCTACTCCAAAATTAGCATTAAAAAAAAAAATAATTAAATTTCTTTTCGTGGGCATATAACTAAAAACTATATTAGCAATTTATTGACAGTAAAAATATTATGTGTATATCCCAAGAAATTATATTATTCGATTAACGTGTACAGTGTACTACGCTGAATCTATTTGCGTGTATTTGTCATACATGAAATATTTCTGAAGGGAAGAAAAAGAGCAGGGGAAACGCAACATAAAACGCAAAGTCCTAGCCGGAAGTCGGGTAGCTTGGTAAAGGAGGGATATTGCTTCATTCAATGAACGATTTTCGAGAGCGACGGTTGCTAAAATTTTGCGTTCAGCTTTTAGAAATTTAGAAATTTTAGCGAGGATACGACAAATACATAGCTAGTAGTAACGTTTTCCGATAAAAATTCTAATATTGATAGCTACAGCTCGACAAAAAAAACTGTGCGCCATGACCGTGAATTAATTTGAAAACGCCACACATAATTTAAAGAGAGAGAGAGAGAGAGAGAGAGAGAGAGAGAGAGAGAGAGAGAGAGAGAGAGAGAGAGAGAGAGAGAGAGAGAGAGCGGTCTCTCACACCGAACTACCAGGGTTACCATATTCACAGATTTTTCTGTAATGTCATAGATTTTGCCACAATTTTTCATCACAGGTTTTTTTCACAGATAAAAGATTTTTGAGATTTTGATAAAAATTTCACAGATTTTTGGAAATATCGTGATTTTTCACAGATTTTTTCGGAAAATTATCACAGATTTTCACAGATTTTTTTCCAGTTTTAGCCATCACAGATGGTAAAAAAGATTTTTTGGCCGAAACACAGATTTCAATGCGGCATCCCTACCAGCAGAGAAGAGAAGTACCACTTTGAACAAAAAAAATTACGAAAGTTCTCATAAAAGCGAATCGGATTTGTTGCTGGTTTTCCTTGCTTTGATTTGAGAGTGCACCCGTGTGACGTTTCAACTAGTATAACTTTTGAGACTGGCTCGTATAAATCGTTGCAGGCGGTAAGGTCGAGCTTCGCTAAAGCGTACAGTAAATAACAGAAAATGTATTATTGCGTTTCGTATAATAGATTTTACTTTTCTGATTGATATTATGCTTATTGGTGTATGTAATCATTGAACGCTCGTTTTCTAAAACGACATTTTCTGTTATTTTTGCGGGGCATCCGGAGAATCATCCAGGTTCAACGGAATGTTCTCTGATTACCTGGTCCGCTTTTATTAATTTTGCATATTGAAGAGTAACTCGTAAGGTACCTTTGCTAAGCAGCACATGATTGCGGAGCCCTCTTTCTAACTAGTGGAACGTGATCTTCCGCATAGGTGGTGGATTTTTCCATTTGTCATGAATATTACTTGTGATAATTAAGCTGAAGAAGTAAATTTTTTTTTCTGAATTCCAATCCAATGCAGTGACAGCTAATGTGAGTACTTAAGGTCACAAGAGCACTTAGCACATATTAGGGAATCCAATGGAAGATTTTGTCGTGATAATTCAATTTTGTAAAAAAAATATTTGTAATTTTTCGAACAAAAAAATAAAAAAAAGGTTCAATAAAACGTCAGCTGCATCGGAAAAAATCAAAAACAGCATATGGCTTAATGACCCAATGAACGTATACAATCTCGCCATCGTCGGTCTTAACAGCAGTTGTTTTCTCTAACAGTTTAACTATTTTTAAATTTGTTTTAGAAAAAATCTTTAACTTGGATGCTGAGTAACTGATTAATAATAGCTTCTCGGTACGCAGATCTGCAAAGTGTGTAGCAGCGATGCCACAAGTGCATATTTATCTAGAAAGGTACAGATTTTTCGAGTATTTTTGGTACAAATTCTGTACGATCCGTATCGTAACATATTTTTGTAAAAAAGTACAGTTTGGTACAGATTTTTTTAACACGACAGGTAAAATAGTAGCTGGAGCTAGCACTGGCATTAGGATGCGGGATTTGAGAAACTTGCAGGCAGCAAATCAAAGGATTGATGTCAAAATATGTTTGTTACAGTACCAGGAGAAACTGGAAGTACTTCTTCTCCTTTTCTACTTCTAGTAGCAAACCGAATTAATAAATAGCAAGTTTTTTGTTCCTGTTTGTTACGGAGCAACTAGGAGCAAGAAGCGTGTATTGAAACAAACCTAATGAAAGCCGAGCAGATCTGCGCGGATTGCTTGCGTTTACTGTGATAGGCCGCTTACAGAGTGGCGGCGAGAAACTGTGTATGTGCTGCCCAAGTAACCATAAGCATTAAGCCATTGCACTATATTGGCTATACATTTGCACTAATGTTGCATTGAAACTCCATTACAGTATTAACAATGCAATAAAGCTCTATATTAGCATCAATAATGCATAATAGCGCAACCGACATATAGCATTATCACTGGCTCTATATGCGTATATAAAGCTGATATAACGCGTACATGCTTCAAGGATCTTTAAAGCATGTAAGCTTTACAAGTGCATTTAGTGCCATTATAGAGTAAATAAAAAGCCGATATAATGCTATTGTTATGCTATGGGTTTATTTGTTATGCAACTCTTATTGAAGATTATATTGGGCATATTTCATTTCAATCGAACATACGCAAAATAGTCTAGGGTGCAAACGCAGCGAACTTACCGTGAAGGACGAGGCAAGGTACCTCAGTTCGAGACATACTAAAGGTAATTTTCGGGAAACATTCATATCATGTGAGAACGAAAACACATTAAGGATATTCATTACAATACATTAGAAGAGAGTCAATTACGGTTTTAAACAGAACATTTTATTTTAAAATTTTTCCCTTTTGGTCATCATACCGAAAGGAAACATAAGAAATGATTTTAAAACCATGGCGGACAATGGCAGCCAACTGAAACTAATGCTAATAGCATTAGTACTGCAAAAACGAGCTGTCAATCTATGCACAGTAATAGCACTATATTTCTCCTTTTCTGGCATAATATCAGACTTCATGGCTCTTCAAGACAGCATTATATGTGGATCTAAAGCAGATATTAGGCTACGTTATAATGCTTATGGGTTACTTGGGTGGTACTGCCAGTAGGATGCGAGATGCCATAAATCTGCTTGCAGCATATCAAATGGAACCTGTCAGTGTAAAAGTAGGTAGCCGGTGCAGATCCGCTCGGCTTTCACTCTGATATCATCCCTTTGGTTTGCAGCAAGCAGGGTTTTCGCATTCTAATGCCAGCCCTAGCCCCAGCTTAGCTTCTCGCCACCACTCTGTAAGCACCCATAGGCTTCATTTGATTTGCTGAATACAAGTTTGTCACATCTCGCATACAAATGTCAATACAAGCCCCAGCCAGGGTTGCACATTCACAAATTTTTCTTTAATGTCACAGATTTATTTAACAATTAGGTAATCCATGAGACGTGTTGGATCAGATGATTATTTCTTGATTGTTTCTTCTGACTCCGCTTTGCTGGGCACAACGTCCGACAAAACCGTTGATTCGATACAACATCAAACGAATCGGAACTAATGAAAGATGTTTGTGTTTGCAGGAGTAAAGCAAAACAAACTTGTTACAAAACCCTCCACTGAGTTGTCAAACAAACGTCTCATAGATTGCCTGATTTTTGGTCACAGCTTCTTTTTTTCAGAAGACTTATTTTTAACATTTCACCGATTTCCTCAGATTTTTGGAAATATTTCAATTTTTTATAGATTTTTCGGAAATTTTAGTAGAACACTCTGTAGTTTTGACTGGTTTTTGGTGAAATTTTATCGCAAATGAAACAACTGATTCCGAGTCGGATTTTTTTGATTTTTCGCAGCCAAATATCAGCATCAGCACCAACTCAGTATATCACTATCTCGAATGAAAAATAATTATATAAAATGATTCTGTTTGTCATTGTGTTGGTACAGAATACGAAGAATTTTCAACTCCCAGTACAGGTTTAGGGTAAAAGGGTATAATACGCCCCACCGGGGCTAAATGCCCCCCAAGTAACCAAAAGTTCGGATAAGAGGGCATTTTTTGGCTTAAGCAGCTAAGAAGAAGTTCTCGAATAGCATTCTAAGCAGCCCAGTTTTTAAGTAATTATACACACTTTAAAGTTCCCATTATACATGCGAACAGCCTTCTAAAGAGCTTAGAAGGAGAACTTTGAAGTTCATATGGGAACTGTAAATAAACTCGGGCCAATGCGTAGCTTCTGGATAGCGTTCTATGCAGCTTAAACAGACACTTCTAAGAAATAAGGCGCATAAAAAACATCTTTCATATCTTCCACTGTACAATGAAGGAGACCCAACATATTCTACTAGTACTTATGCTCCCACAATCTTATCCCACCTTTCCCGTTCCAGATTGCTGGTGTGTTATGTATGTATACAATTAGGATTTTTTTAAATATTAATTAAGTTGAAGAAAATTCACCTGCATGAAGACTTGAACCCGGAACAGTTGCGTGGAAACCAATCCTCGAACCACTACGCCATCTGAAATATAGATCGGTGATGCGTTGTTCGCCTACACATTATTTCACCACAGTTGAGTGCAGAATCCGCAGTGAAATTCAATACGTCTGTCACTTGAAGCGCTGGAAATTCCCAAACGTCAATCTGGATGTGGATGGATCGTTTTCAGCGTAACTGAAGCTTTTTTTCAAACAGGTAATATTATTAATTTGTGAGAATATTTCATGTAACTACATTAGTAATATTTAGTTCAAGATATGCCGTTCACCGTTGTGCAGACTGTAGACGCCAGAGGGAGGAAAGAGCTTTCGATTGTCCCTGACAAATGGGTTGATTCGTCTACTAGAGGTGATATTTTAATGTGGCCAAACGGGACCACCGTTTCCGAACAAGAAAAGCTGGTTCGAGATGAAAATGCTGCGCCCAGAAAATCTTGGTACAAGTCCAAATGTCATGTAAAACGTGTAAATATCTTATCTTATGATCAAGCTGTTCAAATCGTAGATGAGATGTCGGGCGATTCATCATCTGATTTTAGTGTTATTGCACGAAAACAGAAAAAAATCAGTAAAACGCGCCCCAAAAATTTTCAAGCGATGCTTAATCTGGACCCTGTTGTGTCATCAGCAATTTCAGGCACAAAAAAAGATGCATTCATGATAACGATTCCGGAAAATTGGCCCCTAGAAGTATCGCCTCCTACAATGACCCAAGGAACTAACATAGTTGCACCCACTATGTCAAGCAATACAAATCCGAAAAACGCACACAAAAAAAGTCTAACCTGAAATTTATGGCACCGCTTCCAAAACCAGCTGTTGTGTTTAAAAACTCAGAAACAGGCAATCGTGTGGCTTCGGAAAGTTCTGTTACACAATATCCACCATCTGAGCCCATTGCTCTAAATGTATCTAGCACGTCCATGTCACAATCTCTTATCCCCGTAGCTACTGCAACATTGCAGCCAATTAATTTACCGCCTTTACCACATTTTGACCAACCGTATATTGAGTTTGACCCTAATGAGCTGCCGGAAGCAATTACATTAACGTCAAACTCATCACCTGCTTCTGAACTTTCAATGCTGCAATGCTTGACCTATATGCAACAATTTATTGATTTGCAACACAAGTCTGATGCCATGATAACTACCCGAATTATGTCTCTGGAGAAACGAATCGCACACCTGTCAACCCAAATCGAGTTCGTCATGGATGCCATCCAATGTGGCCAACAACCGTCAGCAGAAATGTTCCAATCATACAAGTTCGACATAATTAACGATGCTAGGAAGCTAGCAGATTTTGAAAATAACCTCGAAGATTCTACATTCAAACACGATTTTGTATGTGTTGTTTAGACTTTTTATTTATTCATAAATGTTAGTTATTTTTTTATCAATTATAGATGCGGTGGCTTCGGATTAATGTTAACGGCGATTGCGCAGATAATCGGATGATCTGTGCACTTGATTTAATCATGAGTAAGCAATTTCAAACAGAGTGCACATGGACAGGCGCTAGTCGCAAAGGTCCAAAGATAGCATTGATGGTACACCGACAAACACTTAAAGTTTTCGAAGAGATAGGTACTTGTGATACCGAAATAGTAACACAACAGAAGTTGGCAAACTTTTTCATGAAAAAGTTGAAAAATGCTAACAAAAGATTAAAAGCTTCTGGCCAACGTCGCAGTTCACGCCATATCGTTGCTAATCAAAAGAATAAACCTGGAAGAGACAACTCAGAAGATCAGGTTAATCAAGGTATATGTAATATACAGAACAAAGATAGTGACCAAGTCGATATTTGTCCATCTGAACTTGTCATCCCGCTATTAGAACCACTTGTATGCATCGATAACACTCTGGCTGAAGATGAGGCAGTACCTAGAATTCATTCCACCCAGATGACTTCGAATGCGCACACTGGTAATATTGAATTTAGCTTCAAAAAGGCTGTTTCGAATAAAAAGGCACTACCCGCTTTCAACGGCAATGGCGAATCTTTCAACGACAATGGTCAAGCAGATGACAATGCACTACCCGAAGACGACCCAGAGCCTAGGGACGATTTTCTATCTGAGGACGATGACTGGGCTAACGAAAATGCATTTTTCGACACTAACACTAGATCAGACGATAGCACTGGATCAGAAGACTCAGTTTAAACCAGATAATCTTTCAGTTAACAACAAAAACAATCATTCCTTTCCACATATATATGTATGGTTTATTATTCATATTCATGATACCTTTTTATCTATTCAAGTGTGTGTAGTAGTGGAATAAACACATGATCATTAACAGACATGACTGCGACTAATTTGCATTTAATATCTTCACATGCAAATTGAAACTCATTTGCGGATAAACTATGTATATTTCCTGTGAATACGTGCAGCACAGATGATTCCACAGGATCTGAGAAGAAATTTCTTTTTTCTTCGAGAATTTTTCCAAAAATAATAATTTTGGGTGATTTTAAAACATTTACAAACCGAACAACTTGATTGTTGTTTGTCAAGAACCACCCATTTCTGTACAGTGTACTCAAGATAAATCCATCTTTCACATGGACTCTTATGGAATCACCTGATGTGGCTATTGACGGATACTTCCGTATTCTTGATGGTTGCATCCTGTAGTATTCATGTGAATCCACTTCCGATAATCTGTTGATAACTTGTTCAAGGCTCTTCCACCCACTGCGAATCAAGTGTTTCATCCGTTGTAGTCCATTCTCGAAAGGATATGCCGCAAACGTGCTTAATGGACCGAAAACTTCCACCTCATCTACAATATGTTGAAGGTTATGTAAATTACTAGTGATAAATTGTTCTCCATAAATGGTCATGAAATCTGATAAAAATGTTTCTAGCATCTTTCTAGCCACATGCCAGTTTGCTCTATATGTATTTGATGACAGCATAGTTATGGAGCAAAAAAATAGAAGGAAATGTTGATAGGCAACGTCTGGGAGATATTGTTTCAACACAACAATGCTTGAATAGTGCAAAAAGTTACTGAATTCCGTTCCTTTCCAATGTGAAAGATAATCTAATCCACGTGGTTTGCGATGAATTTCAGACGGTAATTGAATACTACATAACATAGTTGAGAAATCGGAAATTTTCTGGGAAGATAACTTCGTGTCAAATCCAAGGGAGCCATCTCTCCATCCATTAAGCAAACGTTTCATAACCCCTAAATCAATTAGGTGTAACCTGTCTCCAACAATAACATCTTGGATTAAATCCATATTTGGAACATCGAGAAGAGGAGTGACAGTCTTATGATGACGATCATATGAATGCATTCGAAATTCACGGTCGGTTCGTTTAGCACTATTTAATGAAGTGAATACAACAGTCCGAGATTCATATGAATATTCTCCTTCACATACGCACTTCAAACATCCATTTTTTTGAATTAAATCCGAAAACGCCTGAAAATTTAAATGAGAGTAAGGAAAGCATGAAGGGAAATTTGTGTTAAACCTTTAATGAATGCACGTGCTGGTGCATCGCATATGAAACATCTCAAATGGACTGTTATATAATGACCTTTTACGGAAATTCCTTGAGTCAGCACATTCCTTAGTTCGTTTACGAATGGCCGCAAAAATTCTTCTGAACTCTCAGGCTTCGAAGAACCAAAAAATATAGCAATGGTCATTGGTTTAGCTTCCGGAATCTCGTAGATATTGAATAAAATTGGCCAAAATTGAGATTTGCTGCTCTTGTAAATTGGGATTCCATCGATGTTTATGTTTATGGAAATGCAGAGTGGATGTTCTAAATTGCTGAAATAAATTTTTTAAATATTATACAATCTTAATTAAAAAATTAGTCAATTTACCGAAAAAAATCGACCAAGCAATTACGAAGTCCATTGTACCAATATTGACCACCTTGAATGTCAACTATACTCGCCGTTGCGTTTCGAGATGTTTTCAAAAGAGTTCTTGCAGAACGAGGTAATTGTTTTCCATCGGTCTTCCTTCTTATGATGTCCATGATCAAATTAATTGACTCGTGAGATTGATTCGTTTTAAGTGCCCAAAATCTGATGCATTCTGGTAGGCTCATATCGTCGATTTCATCATAATGCAGAAGATCATCATAATCACCACAGGTTACAGATTCTCCGTCAGTATTTGTGAACTCAATGGTAAGATCTTCCTGATCGCTATCCTCGTCGAAATTGGAGTTGTGCTGTGGAGACAGTCTCCCGGAAGGTAGTTCACCAGGGCTTACAGGTTTCTTTAATATTATAGTTGTAGCGTTTACTATTCCGTCTGTATCTGACGATTGTTGGTGAGCGCTTTTGAGAGATGCTATCAAATATATGAAATGCTCAGCAATACGGAAGAAAACATCAATAAAACCATTAAGTACCTGTTAGAGTTGATCGGTTCTCCTTAGCCCATTTAGCAAGTAATTTCTTACGACGGTAATAAAATAGTCCATTTTTTTTAACCTTCTTCGAAAAATCCATATTTACGGCAGCTTAAAAATACTTTATTATAAAACGCAGCATGCAGTTACTTTTCCACTATTATACCGATCACGGTTGGTTTTATTTTGTTTGAGGAAATTTGCAATCACAACAAATTCAACTGCATAGAGCATTGCATGATGACGTCATCAAAGGAAAAATTGACAGTTCGGCGCACTTGTTTACAATGTGTAGAAGCGACTCCATCCTTGTTTCTTGTACTGTGGTAGAATAAAAAATTGTCTAAGTCAGCGTGTAAACAAGTTCTCTGAACTGTCAAAAGAGAGAGAGGTTAACCGTATTAATGCAATGTTCTATGACCGATGCGTGGTGTACTCAGTCATGGAACGGACTGGACAATAAGCGAAAAATACTGCGTTTTAGTATAATCTTTAATATAGGTATGAATAATGAAATGGATATTACGAGAAATGTTAGAATTTTATTTGTACACATCATATTACACCTGACTGATTTGATTAAAACTAAATCTTTTGTTGTTTAATTATGTACGGCATTCGGTGCATATATGCGTTTATAATTTAGAAAATAAAGGTGAAGCAACACCCTAAAGCTGAGTTACTTATTTGGTTTCATTTCTTAATTGATCGGTTAGCGTAATGGTAGCATGCCTCTTTTACGATGGCAAGTTCATGGGTTCAAATCCCAATGAAACATTTTTTTTTCATTATTTTTTTAATTCGTATTATTTGGGGCATCCTTTTAGAAGCATTAATGAAATATTCACGCTTAATTTTCAAAATTTTGTAGTAAAACGTTTCTGGAGTTGCTAAAAGTTCGTAAATAGAATTTTTGTGTACTTCTTGCAATGAGGTTGCTAGGAGTTCAACATGGAACTTCTCGTGCACTTTCAAGTTGCTAAAAAGACATGCACGATCTTCGATACGAACTTGAGGTTGCTAACAGTTACCACCTGAATCTTTCGTGTACTTGTTGTTGCCAAAAGCGTCGCGTGTACTTCTAAGCAGCAAGAAAGTTCCTGCAGCACTCAAAACGAACTTGTTGTGAACTTGAAAGTCGATTTTTCGATTAAATGCAGAACTCTTGGTTGCTTGGGCCCTCTTCGATTCCCAGGATTCCTGAATTATCTAAAAAGTAAAAATGACTGATAACAGTATCGTTTCATGAAATCAACGTACTAAGTTAGTTTGGTATTTTTAATATGTTGCAAAACAACAATACACACAAAAGTTTCAAAAGAGCTACTTTTATGTAAGCTTCCACTTTTTCCAATAGCATTACAACCAATTAGAAATAGTCGGATTCGATAGAACTATTTCAAGTAGCTTACTATAATATTATAGTTACTATCTTAGTTTATAGCTTGGCTTAAAACTATGTGTGTGTAGAATTATTCATGTATTCACAACAGCTCATCACCGGCCAAAACGCCCCACCAATTGTTGTGGGGCATACTCACCGATTGCTGTGGGGCATATTACACTTTCACCGGGGGCATTTTGCCCTGGGTGAAAGAAAAAACTAGAATTTAGGCATCTTTGAAAAATTTTTAATTGTACTTGTATCAGGATGTTTTTAATAAAAAAATGAAATGGGTGCTAATTTCTAACTAATATAACAATAAATTAGAGTAGTTAGTGAGAAGATCATGGCGTCGAATGGTGAAATATAGCTATTTTTGCTTAAGGGGGGCGTATTAGACCTGTTTACCCTAATTGTGGCAGCACTGGTGCGTAGTCAGAACGATTGTCATGGTTTACAGACCTTGGTGACATTTCGTAAAAATTGAAATGCGACATTAAATCCTTGAAAAGGTACTCATGAGAATTTATACAAAGCAGCCTCCAATATTAAAGATTGAAAATAATTATAAACTAATTTCCTCCACTTTCATAAGGACCAAAAAACTTATATCGAATCCTGGAAAAGGAAAATGGCTGGCTAACAAAATGATGTCTGTGTTTAAATTTAATGTCCTTGCTTGGTGGTTCTCAAAAGAAAGGACACACAATAACCATTGGGAAGATATCCATTGAAAATTTTTCTTGGGCAGTGCGCTAAGAATTGATTGTGCAGTCAAAAGTTTCGATATTTAAATGTAAATGTATGCTTACATACTTCAACATTAAAACTTTAGTTTTTCGATGGAAAAAGATAGGTTAATTTTTAAAGTAAAATATCCGTTTGCAACCCAAAAACGCAGTCAGTATTTGAAAGATGGGTTAATTATTGCATGACAATTTTTATTTGGTAGAACATATTCTGACCACTTGTCGGATTATCGGGGATGAATTTGTTAGATATTTTATACCAGTAACGTCGTATAATTTTGAACTAATGTGTTGATTAACAGTGTATTTTGCAGGGCTTCGACACCACGTGCCGCTAGTGATTTTAAAAAGAATTGCGAGAAGTTTTGGTTTTGAGTGGCCCTTCTCTTCTCTGCTACCAGCCACGCCATCGCACAGTGGTTTAAAACGCGAAAAAGGACATGGTTTTAAATAGCGTCGAAATGGTTAGTTATAGCGATATACTACCTTCGGAAGAATTTATTATAATGACATGCCCCATCTTTTTAAGTCAAAAGTATGATGATTAATCCTCCCATAAGTGAGATTTAAAATTTATTTCCCTTATTATTTGGTGTATTCTGCAAAGTTAAAGTACATTCATCAACAAGAAACTTTACTGGAGGTGGTAAGAGTCTATCTTCAATAATCTTTGAGATATAGAGCATTATTAGTGAAAATACTTAAAAAACATTTTTTTCATTATAGCTTCTTTCCAAGATTTTTTGGAAGTTCAAAATATTCTACAAAACTGTCACAATTATTGAAATAAAAATTTCGGTGAAGGAAGCAACTTATGTCGTATTTCATTGAAAAACACTGGGGCGGTGGATCAGAGCCGGCGAAATGCGTGGGTAGTACTACCCACTCGAAAATTACCGAGGGGGGATTTACCCACTCGAAAGTTTGGAGCAAACCAAAACCTGAGATTAACCACGTATGTGTCTTGCGCACAAAATTCTTGCATTGGAAATCCTCGATGTAAAACAGTTGCATATTTTGAAGTAGAATACTTCTAACGTTTCAATATGGGGTCCCGTTTCAAAAAATTTAGTTGAGAAATTTTCCCAGGTTTGAAATGCGAATATCTTCTGTTCTACTGATCGAAATCGCAATATTTTTGCACTATCTGATCGGAAATTCGTGCACGTATTTCGTATTAAATTTCGAAATTAGTGCGACTACTATAAAAACTATAAAAACAAGGATTTTTAGAAAATCCTTCTAAAATAACGAGGAAAATGCGCAATTTGCAAGCATATCTCCCTCAGAGCCGTCAAAAAGGATTCATTACATACGGGAATGTTATATATACAGGTCACGCGAGCTTGTTTTGTATCAGTGGGTGCTCGTTTACCACACGAGCAATATGCTCGTCCGGACGGTACAATGAGCGGTATCATGTTTGCGTTCCCGTACCAAGCGTCATCGCAAGGTTCTTCGTGATAAAATCCAGGGAATCACCAAATCCCCCATTCGGCGTCTGGTTCGTCATAGTGGTGTAAAATGCATCTCCGATTTAATCTACGAATGCTGATGGTGTACAGGAAAATGTCATCCGAGATGCCGTGGCCTACACTGAACACGCCAAGCGCAAAACCGCAATGAATGTCGTCTGTACTCTGAAGCGGCAGGGACGCACTTTGTATGGATTTGGAAGTTGAAAAGGTAGAGCTCACTTGTATCATTATAAACAAGGCCCTTTTCAGGGCCACCAAAATCATTTCAAAAAATAAGTTTGCATTTTCTGTTTCATGGACTGTTTCTCCCTGGAGAGCAATTTGGGTTAAACCCTAAATTATGATTTATTTCAGTACGCAAATTGCAAATATGGTCAGAAACAAACTGGAGTGAAGTATAAAACATTTTTACTAGGCGCATTCAAAAAAGGTTTCAATTCTCAAACATTTTACCAAGGTGCCGTATTACATAACTCTCTTTACCCTGAGTGTTCAATAATCTCCGTATTGGAAACACAATTTCAATTTTGATCTTTATCAAAAAATATGTGGTCGTCCTAAAAATAACGGTTTTTACAAGAGCATTTCTTTGGTAAGTCTCAGCGTTCGATTTATGCTTTCTTTTCGGTCTTCTTGGGAAACAGTACGGCTTGGATATTTGGAAACACACCGCCCTGAGCAATTGTCACTCCGGAGAGCAATTTGTTCAACTTTTCGTTGTTACGAATCACCAGCTGCTGAAGACGTGGGATAATTCGTCTTCTTGTTGTCACGGGCAGCATTTCCTTCCAATTTAAACACTTTAGCAGCAAAGTATTTCATTACAGCTACTAAGTAAACGGCACTCCGACGCGTTCAACACAATTTGTTTGTGTATCGGCCAACGAAGGGGAGGAGCTACGAAGAACACATATTGAGGACAACACAAAAAAGGACGAGCTTACATTGTGCTGCAGTCAGGTATAAAAACTCAGCATGCTGTTGCTCACGCTCAGTTCGTTTGCAGCATCGTAACTGTACGTCGGTCGAAATGTGTGCTGTTCGCTGCAGTCGGAAGAGTTGTCCAAGCACGCCGTCTCAGATGGCACCAAAGCTGTTACCATATACACCAGCTCCAAGTAAATTCCGAACACTGCCCAAACAAAAGGCCCTTTTCAGGGCCATCAATCGACAAAGAATGAAATTGAAGTTTTGTTATTAGAAGCATCAGAAATAGTTGTGACTAATTCTGTAGAATGTACAATTACTGAAAATAACGGATTTTGTGAAAGCAGTGGTTGGTCCGTACAATTCGATTCCAAGCGAGGTAGACTAGTTTTACTAGTTTGACAATAGAAGTAAACAATTTCATTTTGCAGTCGTGTCTGTATTTTCATCGTGATCGGTCGATTCTACCAAAGCTCTGCACAAGCTAATTTTTTTTTCGACAGCTTCGGCTCGGATATAGGCAATTAAGTGATATTAGTGGTGTTTTTTTTACCAGAAAGATAAAAAGTAATCATAGTTGCATATTGATTGCATAATTCCGCGTTTTTCTGCCGACGCGAGTGATATAAATTTGCAAAAAGTAAAACTAACCAGCCAGTTCGCAAAGGTGGGATACCTTTGCACTGACGATTCCCGATGCGGGGTCGTTGAAATAGCGAAAGAAAACCAGAAAAACAGCGAGAATCGTCTGAAAGTGGTCAATAAATGAAGTTTCTGAAAAACAGTACCGAAAAGTCGAAGAAACACAAGGTTCCATTTAGTGAAAAAGAATCCAAAAAATTGGCGAGCAGATATTAGTGTGCTGCAAGAAAGGATATGAGTGTGTGTGAACGGTACACCTCGGTAAAAATACCATCACGCAGTCCAATGGAATACTCGGGTGAGAAAGTTCCAAACTATATATATGTATATACCATTTCCGATGGTCATTCATCATTGCGGTGGCTTGTAGTGGTTTCGCACGTTCGAGCAGAAGTATCAATGGGACAATCTGGTTTTGGTGCTTCTGCTCGAAAGTGCAAGAAATTGTAAAACCGATGCACTAAACTGCCTCGATGTGTGCCATCAAATTAGAACAACTGTGTTTTGTCAACGCGTGTGGAACGGATGTTTCGCATCAGCGTCGCGTGTCAAGTTTTCTGTTGGTGCTTAATCGAAGTCCCGACTCCCGATCGACTGGTGATGCATGAATGCTTGGGAGTAGTGAAGGGGAGGAGTGGAATCTGAGCGAACCAAATACATTAGTATTTTGCCTGTATGTATATGCCGTCAAGCTCACAATTCTTGTTGGAATGTTCGGGCAAATTGAATGCAGCGCTATAGATATAAGATTTTGTATATGAATAATACTAGATTATCGATGATCGCTCTCACGAACATGAATGCAGTCTGGCGATTGAAAGCAATTCTAATAAGACGCCCTTGCTTATTTTTTTCAACCACGTCGTGTTGGTTACCTGACGTGTCACCGTAGAAGACCTTTTGTTATTCTGTTGGTAGATGGGCGGTATTGGTTCATTCCATAATAAAAAATTCTGACAGCTTATTTACAACAACAGATGCAAACTCAAGTCAAAGGAAATTGGTTTGTTTTCATCACGAAATAATTAACCTCAATCGATTTTTGCAGTGCAAAATATTTTGTTTTCATAACGAAATAATTCAGCGCCTTTTCTTTTTCAACGGAAATAGAAAGATCAATATAACATTACATGAAACTGTTTAACCTCACCTTTTGACAATTCAGAAAGTTTGTTTACATAGACTTTTTTATTCAACCACAGTACATTTCGATTCGAAACGCTGTGAAATGCAAAAAAAGTTCGCTGAACTGTCATTTTCTTTTTCCCTTGATATGCACCAGACACATAATTGATTTCTACATGCACTATATTCATTGTATGCATTATGTACTTTGCATCAATTATAGCCACCATTCCTATGATATTACTTAAATTTATTTTCTTTTTTTTATATGTTCAAATATTTAACATAAATAATTTTTCAGATTTGGGCGGTGTTCATTAAATTTTATATTCAATATATTCCCGTTGTGAGTGTATCCATCAATTCTCAGCAATGTTGTCATCTTGTACGTAGTGTATCATATTATACTTAATAGTAAACACTTATTTGTATTATATATTTACAGGATATCCATTATATTACTCTGTTCATATTACATATAAAATCAATTATTGCATATACTACAGTAATTTATATTACTTTTTTCATGGTTTTCATTTTATATGGTTTATACTGGTTATATTAAATTATAATATATTACATTGTATTATATTGTATTGTATTATATTATGTTAATAACGTATAATAGTTATCATCAAACTTTTGATATAGTGACACATTGGTGGTACTTATGGATTGTTCTTGTGTGTATGTTTATATATTTAATTATTAAACTTTCAAATAACTATATTTTACTGTAGGTTTATTTAATTCTAGTAGATTAATTAGATTAGTTATGTTTATGTTATGCATTATTTTCACTACATACCTAAGGTTCATTAATGCATTAATCTAGATTAGTATACAATTACACTGTATATTTGAATTGGATTGCACCAACCACCTTATGATTGGAGGGCCAAATGATGGAGTGTTGCCGCCCGAACTTTTTAAAGAAACATATTTTAACGTTCACTTGCAATACAACAACTGTCTCTTTGATAACACCAATGAATTTTAGGTTTAAAATATATAGTAGCAGAGTATCATGGATAATTGAATTTGCAACGTTTTCTTAGTAATTTCATTGAATGAAAAGTTTTAATCCGCCATGTGTTTGACATTTCCAATAAATACTATCACGATTGCAAAATTCGTTTATATATGATTTTAGAATGCCTTATCTTAATCATTATATGTTTAAATTATACTGATTCAATTATTCATGTTCATATTTCAAATACTTTTGTATTATCCATTATATTTATCATATTATTTACATTTATTATATTCTTTATTTTCAGTTTATTCATTGCATGCCACTATTTGAAATATATATGCTCTATTCGCTCCAACCACTGTGTTCATAATCTTCGTAGCACGCATCATTTTCACTATGTTTTCTTCATTATAATTATTGCGTATATTTTTTTGTTATTTTCATTAATTGAATTACATTTATTGAACTCATAGTATTTATTAAATATTGTGTTCAGTTTTTGTTACATTAAATTAGACATTGAACTAGTTTAATGTAATAGAAATTGCTTTATTTATCTACAAAGTGGTGTTTCGATTATATCACGCCTGGTTATGTATATGGGGATGGATGTATATATGTGTAAAACAATATATAAGTACATGTACATATATTCATTTAAATATATACATACTGATTTACTTATGCATACCATGATGCGTACATATACATATGTATGTACACAAATACGTGCATGTATGGATGGATGGATGTATGGGCGTGATATAGTCGAAGCATTACTGTATTGAGATCTATGATTTTTTTTTTTTTTTTTATTTCAATTATAGAGGTTTTAACCTTAAGGTCATTCGCCTCTTCGGGTTAGAAAAATCTCTTAGGAAAAATTTCTAACCCTATGTACGGGGTTGGGACTCGAACCCGGGTGCGCTGCGTACAAGGCAATCGATTTACCAATACGCTACGCCCACCCCCTGATCTATGATTGTTTATTATGCTTTATTAAAATTTAAATCACATGCGCTAAATACAATAAAGCAACTGAGAACTGGGAGGGGCTGGGAGCACCAGGGTATCATACGAATTGAGGACTGGACGAGGGAACGTGGATAGCCAGCCCAAGTCATTTGAAGGAAACTTGTTTTCTTCAGAAGGTCTAATATGAGTTTGACGCACCCTTCTCCAAACAAACCATCAGGTGGGTAAAGCATGTATAGCGAAATTTTTTACCTTTTGGCTGGAATATTATTGTTGGAAGGGATTCTTTTTTCCCCGCGAGGTACGCTTTTTGATTTCCCTTTAGTAACAGCGAAAATGTGAAGGTCTCACGATAAATTATTTCGGGTCTACTGTAAGTCTACCCGCATTCACTGGAAAAACCTTGAGCTGATGGTGGCTTAATATCACATCATATACATCATAGAAGTAACAATTTCATTTTGAATTCAACTACAACCTCCTTGAAAACAGCACAGCTAAAAAACTTTTGGGAAAAACGAGCAAACCTAAATTTTCCACTATAATGGAAACTAGTGCCCCCGCCGCACAGCATCAGCAAGATTGATAGTAATTCATAAAAGTTCAACAATAATTTCAAAGAATGTTGCAAATTAACAACTTGATAATTCCAAAAATGCTCCAAATAAACTATGTATGTGCAAAAGACGACAAAATCGCAAAGAAATTTGCCCTTGCAGCACAGAATTTCCTGTCGGGAAATGGTTTTTTGGCGAGTAAATTTGCTCGATAGAAATACAGTTCGTCGATTGGCCCATTCGGATTCGCAATTTCAGTTTTGTTCATAATCAAAAATGTGTGATTGTCCTGAAAAGGACATTTTTTACAGCAATATGCATTTCATTTGCGAGTTTCAGCGTTCGATTTATGCTTTCGTTTCGGTCTTCTTGGGCAGCACTACTGATTGGATGTTTTGCAACACACCACCTTGAGCAACGGTCACTTGTTTGTTCAACTTTTCGATGTTACGAATCCTCAGCTGTTGAAGACGTGGAATAATTTGTCTTTTTGTTGTCACGGGCAGCATTTCCTTCCAATTTCAACACTTTAACAGCAAGGTATTCCAATACAGCTACTAAGTAAACGGCACTCCGACGCGTTCAACACAATTTGCTTGTGTATCGACCAACGAAGGGGAGGAGCTACGAAGAACACATATTGAGGACAACACAAAAAAGGACGAACTTACATTGTGCTGCAGTCAGGTATAAAAACTTGGCATGCTGCTGCTCAATATCAGTTTGTTTGTATCGTCGTACCATATACGTCGATCCAAATGTTTCCGAACATTGTTAAAGGATACAAGAAGAAGCGGCCGTCCGTTTGTAGCTGTCAGAAAAGTTCGCCAAGCTCACCGTCTCAGATGGCACAAAACACTAGCTCCAACTAAATTCCGAATACTGCCCAAACAAAAGGCCCTTTTCAGGGCCATCATTTATCAACAAGGAATGGAATTGAAGTTTTGTTATTACAAGCATTAGAAAGTGGCTTGCCAAGAGCGTTGGATAGTAAGTGAGCCCCTTGTGAACAATATCGTCGGCATGTCGTAGAATGGCACGAAATAAAAAGTTATCATATGTGTGATTTGTTAACAGTTTCGTGTAATGATTCAAGGATTTCCATATAGATAAATATGTTCGAATATTTTAGATTTCGATGTACGTGTATCGATATTTCGGTATTTCTATTAGAAATAACGAAATATCTGCTTTTAATACATCCTATCAGAAGATAGTCAATATTGTAGCATTTGTATAGCCAGTCTAAAGTGTAATCTACTTCACTCCGGTTATGTCTCTGACATTACCCACCCATCTTTTTATTCAGATACACATTTCTTTGCTTTACAATTTAAATTTCTTGAGAATATGAGATAATAATTAGGATTTGCTTGAAATTTGGAATTATTTTTCATTTTTATACTTATAGGAATACATTTGGACATATCTACATCTTAAAACAAGGAGTTCAGATCAATAGACAAAAAAATTAATGCAATTTTATTCAGACTATGGAATGCAGTTCGAAATATTTTTAAGGACAATATATACAATTTGTAATTTTTTAATATAAACAATCATTTGATTAAAAATTAAAACAAGGAGAAACAATCACTAGATAATCAGTACACTTTTTATAAGGAAAGCAAAGACCTATCAGAGAAAGCGAGCAGAGGGCGGACAAAAATGGCAGGGAAAAAAGAAATTAAACTCGTAGCTTTGTGGTAAACGGAAGATCACTATCAGGACATCATGAACCGGATCGCCGACTGGTCTCCTTGGATCCGCTGGGAACTCTTGGAACCACATTTGCAGGTAGCTGTTAGCAAGTCAACCAAAAGAGAAGATATAAATAAATTTGAAGGATAGCCTGCACATCTCGAACCAGAACCAGACCGTAGGGGTTCGTTTACCGGCGATCTGCTGCTACACACCTAGAAAAAATCGCATAAACTCACGCCTCCTTACCATGACATATACGAGCATCAAAAATGATATAGTTTGAATTTAATTTTACATGTAGTTGAATTTTGCGAGTCCCGTAATTTTACTCCGCATATGGCGTTTGTTTAAAATGTTGAAGAGTGTAATTTTATGGCACTGCGCATGGAAAGTACATCATTCATGAAAAATTAAACGGAACACTGTTATATTTCGACATTTCGTCAATTACGGTTTGTTAGATTGTAGCAAGTTTGGAATTACCTCCACGGAAAAATTCAGTTTTTTGGTGTGTAGAACACTAGGAGCACATGTTTAATGTCGCGATAGCCGTCACCGCAAGCGTAAAAAGTTGAGACTGGCGCAGCGAGTGTTGAGAAATAAGCCAGTCAAATCGTTGTATACTTCCACCGGAGGAATTACTTATTTTTATTCGATTGTTTCCGATATAGTGGACGCATTGCTCTTTTGATCAATGTGCACACTAATGAGGTAGAGTACAACGATAAATCTAACGCAATGTGCACAACAAGGTGAAGCAGTGACGAGTATCAAATCGGCCGTAGCAGCTTCTGAACGCGAGCAAAAAGCGCTCTTGATGAGAGCTGAATCAGCCAACAAACTCTGATGGAAGCCGCAGAACACGCGACGGCAGAAACTGGGGTGATACCGAAGAATCACCACAATAATCGCTCGGTGAAAAGAGTGAGGGACACGCCGGGTGAGCAAAAGGACCCGAAAAAGCAGAAGAGCGAGCTGGAGGGCTCCAGCGACCAGAGGAACGTTGGGAAAGACCGTGGTAGGTGCATAGGGGGAAGCCACCAGGCGAAGCAAAGGGAACGGAAACAAAAGGAAGAGAAGAATGAACAAGAGAAGAAAAAGAAACGGAAGCCTTGTCGGTACAAAGGCGATGCACTGATCATCGAAGTGAACGATACGACGTCCTATGCCGCTCTTCTCAAGAAAGTGAGCGAGGACCCACACCAAGGATAGGAAGAATCGCATCGTTTTACGCTCACTCAAGGCTCATGCGCACTCACCTACCTCCGATGCTTTATTCTGTTTTTCTTGTTTATGAGTGTGCATCTGTTAAGCGCCCGATCGGCCAGAGCAAAGTGAATATGGTATCTCACGTGTTCGTATTTTTGCCTTTCTCAATAGAAAGGTATTGCAATTGCTCTGAAAACCGACTTTTTAACGGAGGCCCGGAGGGCCGAGTGACATATACCATTCGATTCAGTTCTGTGTGTGTGTATGTGTGTGTATGTGACCAAAAATGTCACTCATTTTTCAGATGGCTGAACCGATTTTGACAAACTTAGTCTCAAATATAAGGTGCAACGGTCCCACAGGCTGCTATTGAATTTCTAATGGATCCAACTTCCGGTTCCGGAATTACAGGGTGATAAGACTTATCACCCTGTAATTCCGGAACCGGAAGTCGGATCCATTAGAAACCAATTTTCTGCGTGTTCGTACTTAGTACGAACACGCAGAAAATGTCGATTTTAATAAATTCTGCAATGAATGTATAAAGGTAAAATTTTTTCCAAAATATGACCACAACTGCTTCGATTTGTAGTATTAGGTCACTAATATCCATTCAAAGTCTATTTGGCCACATTGGCCACCATCCTCGGTTCCGGAAGCCCCGGCGGAAGTATCTTAATTGAGAATAACAGTCACATCGGTTTCTCGGAGATGGCAACCGATTCGACTAAACTTGGCCTCAAATGAAAGGTATTGCGTCCCCGTAAATGGCTATTTAATTTCATCCCGATCCGACTTCCGGTTCCGGAGTTACAGATTGTGGCGTGCGATCACATAGCAAATTGTGATTCAAACCGATACTCCGATGAAAGCAAAAACGGTAAAAATTTCGCCAAAATGTCTCTCAAACAACTTAAATCTGCTGTTCTAGGTCACCGACGGCCAACCAAACTTTCGTTGACTACATTGACCACCATAGACGGTTCCGGAAGTGCCCGGGAAAAGCGGCCATCTTTCATAACTAGCAAACTCATATCAGTTTCTCGGAAATGGTTGGGCCGATTTTCACAAACTTAGTCCCAAATGATAGCTATATTATCCCCACAGATGTCTGTAAAATTTTGCACGGATCGCTTGTATCCGGAAATATAGACTGAACGGTCCGGTCACACATGAAATTCCCATATAAGCCGGAACTCAAAATTTTTTTCAAAGGGGGGACCCCATGAAATTTCAGAAATCGAATTCGTATTTTTGATGCCAAACATCTATCTGTTCGTATTTTTGCCTTTCTCAATAGAAAGGTATTGCAATTGCTCTGAAAACCGACTTTTTAACGGAGGCCCGGAGGGCCGAGTGACATATACCATTCGATTCAGTTCGTCGAGTTCGGCAAATGTCTGTGTGTGTATGTACATGTGTGTGTGTGTGTGACCAAAAATGTCACTCATTTTTCTCAGAGATGGCTGAACCGATTTTGACAAACTTAGTCTCAAATGAAAGGTGCAACGTTCCCATAGGCTGCTATTGAATTTCTAATATATCCGACTTCCGGTTCCGGAATTACAGGGTGATAAGTACGAACACGCAGAAAATGTCGATTTTAATAAATTCTGCAATGAATGTACAAAGGTGAAATTTTTTCCAAAATATGACCACAACTGCTTCGATTTGTAGTATTAGGTCACTAACATCCATTCAAAGTCTATTTGACCACATTGGCCACCATCCTCGGTTCCGGAAGCCCCGGCGGAAGTATCTAAATTCAGAATAACAGTCACATCGGTTTCTCGGAGATGGCTAGACCGATTCGACTAAACTTGGCCTCAAATGAAAGGTATTGCGTCCCCGTAAATGGCTATTTAATTTCATCCCGATCCGACTTCCGGTTCCGGAGTTACAGGTTGTGGCGTGCGATCACATAGCAAATTGTGATTCAAACCGATACCCCGATGGAAGCAAAAACGGTAAAAATTTCGCTAAAATGTCTCTCAAATAACTTAACTTTGCAGTTCTAGGTCACCGACGGCCAAACAAACTTTCGTTGACTACATTGACCACCATAAACGGTTCCGGAAGTGCCCGGGAAAAGCGGCCATCTTTCATAACTAGCAAACTCATATCAGTTTCTCGGAAATGGTTGGGCCAATTTTCACAAACTTAGTCCCAAATGATAGCTATATTATCCCCACAGATGTCTGTAAAATTTCGCACGGATCGCTTGTATGGTTCCGGAAATATAGACTGAACGGTCCGGTCACACATGAAATTCCCATATAAGCCGGAACTCAAAATTTTTTTCAAATGGGGGACCCCATGAAATTTCAGAAATCGAATTCGTATTTTTGATGCCAAACATCTTTAAAATGCATGAAACGTCGAGATTTTATGTTATCTCGAAAATTTTTTTTTTATAAAAATCGACTTTTTGGGACTTTGCCGATTTCGCACCTTTTTGCCTTTCTCAATAGAAAGGTAAAGGTATTGCAATTGCTCTGAAAACCGACTTTTTAACGGAGGCCCGGAGGGCCGAGTGACATATACCATTCGATTCAGTTCGTCAAGTTCGGCAAATGTCTGTGTGTGTATGCATGTGTGTATGTATGTATGTGTGTGTATGTGTGTGTGTGTATGTGACCAAAAATGTCACTAATTTTTCTCAGAGATGGCTGAACCGATTTTGACAAACTTAGTCTCAAATGAAAGGTGCAACGTTCCCATAGGCTGCTATTGAATTTTTAATGGATTCGACTTCCGGTTCCGGAATTACAGGGTGATAAGTACGAACACGCAGAAAATGTCGATTTTAATAAATTCTGCAATGAATGTATAATGGTGAAAATTTTTCCAAAATATGACCACAACTGCTTCGATTTGTAGTATTAGGTCACTAACATCCATTCAAAGTCTATTTGGCCACATTGGCCACCATCCTCGGTTCCGGAAGCCCCGGCGGAAGTATCTAAATTCAGACTAACAGTCACATCGGTTTCTCGGAGATGGCTAGACCGAATCAACCATACTTAGTCTCAAATGAAAGATGTTGCGTCCCCGTAAATGGCTATTAAATTTTATCCCCAACCGACTTCCGGTTCCGGAGTTACGGGTTGTGGCGTGCGATCACATAGCAAATTGCTATTCAAACCGATACTCCGATGAAAGCAAAAATGGTAAAAATTTCGCTAAAATGTCTCTCAAACAACTTAAATTTGGTGTTCTAGGTCACCAACGGCCAACCAAACTTTCGTTCACTACATTGACCACCATAAACGGTTCCGGAAGTGCCCGGGAAAAGCGGCCATCTTTCAAAATTTACGAACTCACATCAGTTTCCCGGAAATGGTTGGGCCGATTTTCACAAACTTAGTCCCAAATGATAGCTATAATATCCCTACAGATGTTTATAAAATTTTGTACGGATCGCTTATATAGGGCCGGAAATATAGACTAAATCGTCCGGTCACATATGAAATTCCCATATAATTTTTTTTTTGAAATTTCAGAGATTGAATTCGTATTTTTGATGCCAAACATCTTTAAAATGCATGAAACGTCGAGATTTTATGTTATCCCGAAAAATTTTTTTTATAAATGTCGACTTTTTGGGACTTTGCCAATTTCGCACCTTTTTCAGTTCAATATTACCGTGGCTGTTTTTTTTCTTATTCAAAATTTTAGAACTCGAATAATGATTTATTTTCCTGTATATGTTTGTCATGTGGTGTACAATAATAAAATGTAATATATGCATTTAAAAGCTTTTAATGAATATAAACAACGCACACATTCTCGTGATTCATGATTGAGAAAGGCACAATTGCACCGCTAGGTGGATTAAAATAGGTTTTTCTCTCTTACGCTCACCTTGGATCGCTGCGATTTAGGTTCTTTCCGATACATGTTCGGAATTGTATCAGAACAATGATGATCGGATCCGTTCGGCAATGCGATTCTTCCTCAAAAATTTGGATCGCGATCTATGTTCGCCTAAATAGAAAATCGATTCAATTCCCACCGCATGCGAGCGGGAGCGGTGCTTGCGATTGTTTGCATTGACGCTGCCGCGGTGTTTTGTATCGATGGAGTGGTGTAGTGTCAGTCGAGTGCATGTGCGTGTTTGTAATTTGCTAAGCGAGCAGATTGTCCCTTTGTATATCATTCATATTCCACATAGGTATAAATGAATAGCGGACTTTACGCGTTCAATATTTTTGATGCACATCAACAATCCAACTATGTTATACCACAATGGATTATTGAACGCTTAAGAGCCAGACTTTAGAGTTTTTGTTTTCAAGACAGTTTGATGTTTTGCATAATTTGTAGTATGATAGTACAGTAAGTTGACTTTGTAGCCAAGCCGGGGTGCGCGAAATCGGTTTCTTTCACTAGGCTGTTCACAGTGATGTCATGTGGATCTAATTCGGCATGATAAGCGGTCAAGAATGGATCTGTTCTAAATATTGTTTTCCCGATGTTTTGATTGCTTATGCTTTTTGTGGCGCTTTTTGTTATTTCTGCTGTCAATCATCATATATACTAGTAAAGAATGTTTGATCTTGTTTGTGTTCCGTATTAGCGGTCCTTACACGTTCAGTTGTTTTGTCAATACTGAAGCATATTGACAAGGTTTTTCAACGTGTAATGGAATGGAGGAAGTATTGACGATATGTGTTTTTTATGTTTCTTGGAGGCTGTTCAATGATAGTACAGTAAGATTGCGTTTTTGGCACGTTCCGATTTTTGCATGCTCCCTTTTCGGTACACTAAGATTTTGGCAACAAATGGGCTCCGTTTTTGGCAACATTATCGTTGTAAATAATAGGTCTTTTAAAAATGTGCAATAGATATTTTTTGTATCAATTGATATCACATTTTACTTTATTTCCAAACATGGTAGTCATGTTACCCTCTAAGGTGCAAATATTTTTTTTTTAATTTTGTGAAAATGGTTTCCTAGTTTCAATACATTACTGTGATAATTTTGAAATGTTTTGCGTAATATTGTTTTAAAACAGCGTTAAGGGTTAACTATAATTTATGCTATACGTGTTATGTTTTTTTATCACAATGCATAGAAATGTATTATTTATGTATAATATAACTGGTAACAGTGTAACTAGTGTCTGACGGAATCAATTTTTATAGTAAGACCCAGAGTCTGTGAACTTTAGGAGTCAAATACAGAGGAATGCGCTACACTGGATAACAAGACTATTTCTGGAGAAAATTTTCAAAAGAACCTTTTGTTTGGACAGTTGAAAGTGATTTTTACAACAAAAATGGTTTTCTTCAAACCTTAATATCTTCAGGCATTACAATTCGATTTTCAATCTATCGAACTCGGTCACCAAAAACATGACGACAGTAACGCACCGGGTGGAGATATCCCAATTAGCTTCGACTACGTTAGTGATTTTTACACAAGTTCAAGATGGACGCCTGTTCTCTGTGGTATGTGCTTCTCTTTCAATAATAAGCTACTACTCAATGTTTACTTGCCGAAGCACAATAGAATTCCCCTAGAATCTTTGCAAAAATCCAGTTGCTTGGAAAATATAGCCGAAGACTGTCCAAATTGATAGTATTTATAAGTTCTTCAGTTCTACGCAGTTCTGTATCGTAAGTGCCCCAGTTATCGCAATGAACACCATTCTCAGCAGATAGCTAAGCTTTTACAGGATTGTCATCACTTCTTCCATCTGACACCACACAAGATCATTATTAAACATACAATTTTTTATATAAACTCAAAGATGTAATTCGGTTTGAGACTCCAAGTTTTCCTAATAGCTTTTCTGTGGTGTCTGAAGGCTTTTCACATTTTTTTGGATCTGACCCTAATGAGAACAGTTTAGTTTAAATTCTAATATAATTCACACAATACTCACAATCATAGAATTGCGACCAGGATTAAAATTCGCATCTTCGTAAAATTAACCATGTAACATTTTTCAAATTTGAATCTTGGGAAAGTATCTTTATACCGTGAGATTTAACCAATTTTCTCTGAAAGTATTATATAACATGGGGTCTACTATTAATATTAGATTCAAACTCAACTGATCTTGTCCGATTCAGAAATTCCAATCGATTTGAAAATACTGTGATTTTAAACAATTTGAGGCGGATCGAAATGTTGTTGACCAGTTATCATGATTGGAAAAATATATGGCTACGAAAGTTGCACACGTTTTCCATCCCCGGTTTTTGAATGATGTCTATAAACAAATTCATTCACACCGATCACTCGAAACCTTTTATGCTAAACTTTTTTTTTGGTTTGTTTGTATCAAGAAACATCAAAAACCTCTGATTATCAAGAGTGATGCTTCTATCAGAGTGCAATGACCTGCCCAATTGTTCAATAGCCCATAGCACAGGAAAGATAGACAAAGATTGTTTACATTTATGTGTTTTTATCAGTTTTCAATTATAATGCAATATAACGAAAATATCTATACAAATATCATTTTCACTGCTAACTGAAAATGTCCCTGGCAGCACTGCTCCAGCGGAATCCTTTCAGACTAATATCAATAACTGCAATGCTATAGATAATACAACTGTAAGCGCATACATGAATGGTTATAGTCCTAGTTACTAGCCTTATCTATTTTTTTGAACAAATCTTGCCTGAAACAAACACCAATAGTTACTCCGCCAGATTCCACATTCCAATTATTAGTTCCAAGAAACTTAATAAACTTAACAGCATTTCAGTGAAAATTTCGCTTGGTAAACTGTTTTTAAAATTTCGATTTATCTATCATATTTTATTATATTGTTATTAGTTGATACATATGATTCCCTTTCTATCTGTTTATTCACACCTAATTTCATGCACACAAAACCTATTTTAATCCACCTAGCGGTGCAATTGTGCCTTTCTCAATCATGAATCACGAGAATGTGTGCGTTGTTTATATTCATTAAAAGCTTTTATATGCATATATTACATTTTATTATTGTACATCACATGACAACTATATACAGGAAAATAAATCATCATTCGAGTTCTAAAATTTTTAAAAAGAAAAAACAGCCACGGTAATATTGAACTGAAAAAAGGTGCGAAATCGGCAAAGTCCCAAAAAGTCGATTTCTATAAAAAAAAAATTTCGAGATAACATAAAATCTCGACGTTTCATGCATTTTAAAGATGTTTGGCATCAAAAATACGAATTCGATTTCTGAAATTTCATGGGGTCCCCCCTTTGAAAAAAATTTGAGTTCCGGCTTATATGGGAATTTCATGTGTGACCGGACCGTTCAGTCTATATTTCCGGAACCATACAAGCGATCCGTGCGAAATTTTACAGACATCTGTGGGGATAATATAGCTATCATTTGGGACTAAGTTTGTGAAAATCGGCCCAACCATTTCCGAGAAACTGATATGAGTTTGCTAGTTATGAAAGAGGGCACTTCCGGAACCGTCTATGGTGGTCAATGTAGTCAACGAAAGTTTGTTTGGCCGTCGGTGACCTAGAACTGCAAAGTTAAGTTATTTGAGAGACATTTTAGCGAAATTTTTACCTTTTTTGCTTCCATCGGAGTATCGGTTTGAATCGCAATTTGCTATGTGATCGCACGCCACAACCCGTAACTCCGGAACCGGAAGTCGGTTGGGGATAAAATTTAATAGCCATTTACGGGGACGCAACATCTTTCATTTGAGACTAAGTTTGGTTGATTCGGTCTAGCCACCTCCGAGAAACCGATGTGACTGTTAGTCTGAATTTGGATACTTCCGCCGGGGCTTCCGGAACCGATGATGGTGGCCAATGTGACCAAAGAGACTTTGAATGGCTGTTAATGACCTAGTACTACAAATCGAAGCAGTTGTGGTCACATTTTGGAAAATTTTTCACCATTATACATTAATTGCAGAATTTCTTAAAATCGACATTTTCTGCGTGATCGTACTCATCACCCTGTAATTCCGGAACCGGAAGTCGGATCCATTAGAAATTCAATAGCAGCCTATGGGAACGTTGCACCTTTCATTTGGGACTAAGTTTGTAAAAATCGGTTCATCCATCTCTGAGAAAAGTGAGTGAGATTGTGTTCGCGTACACACACACAGACGCACATACACACACATACATACACACACACATACATACACACACACACACAGACATTTGCCGAACTCGACGAACTGAATCGAATGGTATATGTCACTCGGCCCTCCGGGCCTCCGTTAAAAAGTCGGTTTTCAGAGCAATTGCAATACCTTTCTATTGAGAAAGGCAAAAAGGTGCAAAATCGGCAAAGTCCCAAAAAGTCGATTTCTAAAAAAAAAAAAATTTCATGATAACATAAAATCTCGACGTTTCATGCATTTTAAAGATGTTTGGCATCAAAAATACGAATTCGATTTCTGAAATTTCATGGGGTCCCCCCTTTGAAAAAAAAATTGAGTTCCGGCTTATATGGGAATTTCATGTGTGACCGGACCGTTCAGTCTATATTTCCGGAACCATACAAGCGGTCCGTGCGAAATTTTACAGACATCTGTGGGGATAATATAGCTATCATTTGGGACTAAGTTTGTGAAAATCGGCCCAACCATTTCCGAGAAACTGATATGAGTTTGCTAGTTATGAAAGATGGCCGCTTTTCCCGGGCACTTCCGGAACCGTCTATGGTGGTCAATGTAGTCAACGAAAGTTTGTTTTGTCGGTGACCTAGAACTGCAAAGTTAAGTTATTTGAGAGACATTTTAGCGAAATTTTTACATTTTTTGCTTCCATCGGGGTATCGGTTTGAATCACAATTTGCTATGTGATCGCACGCCACAACCCGTAACTCCGGAACCGGAAGTCGGTTGGGGATAAAATTTAATAGCCATTTACGGGGACGCAACATCTTTCATTTGAGACTAAGTTTGGTTGATTCGGTCTAGCCACCTCCGAGAAACCGATGTGACTGTTAGTCTGAATTTGGATACTTCCGCCGGGGCTTCCGGAACCGATGATGGTGGCCAATGTGACCAAAGAGACTTTGAATGGCTGTTAATGACCTAGTACTACAAATCGAAGCAGTTGTGGTCACATTTTGGAAAAATTTTCACCATTATACATTCATTGCAGAATTTCTTAAAATCGACATTTTCTGCGTGATCGTACTCATCACCCTGTAATTCCGGAACCGGAAGTCGGATCCATTAGAAATTCAATAGCAGCCTATGGGAACGTTGCACCTTTCATTTGGGACTAAGTTTGTATAAATCGGTTCATCCATCTCTGAGAAAAGTGAGTGAGATTGTGTTCGCGTACACACACAGACGCACATACACACACATACATACACACACACATACATACACACAGAGACATTTGCCGAACTCGACGAACTGAATCGAATGGAAATCGGCAAAGTCCCAAAAAGTCGATTTCCATAAAAAAAAATTTTCGAGATAACAAAATCTCGACGTTTCATGCATTTTAAAGATGTTTGGCATCAAAAATACGAATTCGATTTCTGAAATTTCATGGGGTCCCCCCATTGAAAAAAAATTTGAGTTCCGGCTTATATGGGAATTTCATGTGTGACCGGACCGTTCAGTCTATATTTCCGGAACCATACAAGCGATCCGTGCGAAATTTTACAACATCTGTGGGGATAATATAGCTATCATTTGGGACTAAGTTTGTGAAAATTGGCCCAACCATTTCCGAGAAACTGATATGAGTTTGCTAGTTATGAAAGATGGCCGCTTTTCCCGGGCACTTCCGGAACCGTCTATGGTGGTCAATGTAGTCAACGAAAGTTTGTTTGGCCGTCGGTGACCTAGAGCTGCAAAGTTAAGTTATTTGAGAGACATTTTAGCGAAATTTTTACCTTTTTTGCTTCCATCGGAGTATCGGTTTGAATCTTAATTTGCTATGTGATCGCACGCCACAACCCGTAACTCTGGAACCGGAAGTCGGTTGGGGATAAAATTTAATAGCCATTTACGGGGACGCAACATCTTTCATTTGAGACTAAGTTTGGTTGATTCGGTCTAGCCATCTCCGAGAAACCGATGTGACTGTTAGTCTGAATTTGGATACTTCCGCCGGGGCTTCCGGAACCGATGATGGTGGCCAATGTGACCAAAGAGACTTTGAATGGCTGTTAATGACCTAGTACTACAAATCGAAGCAGTTGTGGTCACATTTTGGAAAAATTTTCACCATTATACATTCATTGCAGAATTTCTTAAAATCGACATTTTCTGCGTGATCGTACTCATCACCCTGTAATTCCGGAACCGGAAGTCGGATCCATTAGAAATTCAATAGCAGCCTATGGGAACGTTGCACCTTTCATTTGGGACTAAGTTTGTAAAAATCGGTTCATCCATCTCTGAGAAAAGTGAGTGAGATTGTGTTCGCGTACACACACACAGACGCACATACACACACATACATACACACACATACATACACACACAGACATTTGCCGAACTCGACGAACTGAATCGAATGGTATATGTCACTCGGCCCTCCGTTAAAAAGTCGGTTTTCAGAGCAATTGCAATACCTTTCTATTGAGAAAGGCAAAAAGGTATGAACTTTATGCACCGGACTCGAATGCCCTAGCACGAATGTGTTTTTGTTTGATCTCGAAACTGACTCAGGTTTCAACCAAAACTGACAATCGATATTTTGTCAATTTTATGCAAATCCATATCACCGGAAGTAATGAACTATATTCGCGCAATGATACGCTTTAAAACGCATAACTTTCGAGATTATTTATTGGCATAGAAAAGAAGACAAATCTAAGTTTCCTCTCGAATGCAGCGCATGGAAGGAGCCGAACGCGCCTGAACATTGAAAATTAAACTAAATCCAAACAAATCTAAACCAATGTACATTACCACACATCTTGTCTACATCGTAAGTACGGCATTTGTACATACAATGGTAGAGTTCAACTCGAGCGATAACATGCGCATGATAGAATTAACACGCAGCAAGGAAATGACTGCGAGTTGAACCTACACAGCAGAAACTGCCACTCCGTGCGGTGTCCAGGCGGCACTGACTCCTACCGATATTTTCAGGCCAGCCATATATTTCAATCGTTTAGTTTCAGGATTGCGCACGAAGATTTGGATCATTTTTCCGCACGAACATGTTCGCTGCCGAATATGTTCGATGGCACTCATAACCTCACTGCATCGGCCAGCGTTGCCAACTTTATTTTCAAAAAAACTGGAACCTCTCTTTAAAAAAAAACTGGAAAAACTGGATACCCGAAAAACCAAATTTATCCTTGCAAACAAGGATGCAAAGTTTTATAAAATAAATTGGATCTATCTTCAATAAAACTGGATTCTCAAACATGAAGCTAAACAATATCCATTCAGCTAATAGAAAAGATAAGAAAACAATTATCACAAATATATTTAATTAAAAATTCGATTACGTAGAGCAAAGTACATAGCAGCGAATTTCTAGTTAAAGATTGTATAAAAGTGATCGCTACTATTTAAATATAACTTTCACATGGCAAGTTTTAAGTAATTCGAAATGTTAAACGAAAAAATTGGTACCTTCAAGCAAACGCACTGTGTCGTATGTAACAAACAGACTAAAAAAACAATATTCATTTTAATTAACGATATCTGCTAATCTTGCACTCCATAGCATATCAATTTCTAATGTGTATTGAAATATGACAGGGTGCAGCAAAATATGGTTACTGAAAAACAATTAAGTTGTTTCCCAGAGAGGATGTACTCTTCACAATTTCATTTATTTTATTATTTATTATTATTTTATATAGTAAACTACTTTTGTATTGCAAATAGTGAGGAAATAATGTTAGCACATACCTCTGGGAAAAAACTGGATAAAACTGGATTTACACATTTGTCTGTTTGACTGGATCGAGTAAAAAAAACTGGAAGAATCCAGTTTAAACTGGAAGGTTGGCATCGCTGGCATCGGCAATGCGGAACGCGTTAAAAAAATTTGCGATTTCCGATTCTCTCTCTCTCTCTCTCTCTTCGTAATCGCATACGGTGTGATGCGGAACGAGTTGTGTGGGTCTGTATCTTTTTAACGAGAGCGTAAACCCCCGACGATGTATAAGGAAACAAATTCATGTACGCTCATGGCGGTGAGCGAGTTTTCCGCACCTTGACCCAAACACCTAGAAAAAATAGCGTAAATTTACATCTCCTGACCCTGACATATACGAGGATCAAAAATGACTTAGTTTTACGTCTGATTTAAATTTTACATGACGTTGAATTTCGTAAATCACGTATTTTTACTTCACATATGGTCAGGGCTCCGAAAATGGCAACCACAGGCGAAATTTTTTTTTATTAAATTTTGCGTCAAACTATTTTTTTCCATTTGTATATAACCTCTAATATTAAATAAAATGACTTATGAGCGCAGAAAAAAATTCCATGTCTGTCATTCATAAGTGTTTGTTGATGCTTCTTGTATGACCTGAAAATGACTGAAAGACCGTAAGGAGATAAAAAGGTAAACAAAATCCATATTTTCAACTTTTTGGCTGAAACCACATTTTCCATCGCAGTTTAATTTAAATTTGATGATATTGCCTGAAAAATTAAGATTAATATCGAAAAATGCTTTTCTTTAATTGTAAAGTAATGAAAAACAAATAACTTGTAACATGACATCAAAAATTTGAAAAAGTTTTGTGGACCACACCAACAGTTTGCATACAATATCTAACCTACATTTTCCTTACTACTTTGAGTCTACTTTTTGAAATTGTATTGTGAAAACCTTATAGTTTTATTCATTTTTGAGAAAACACAGTTGATCTTATGTAACGTGACAGATGTTTTCTGCTATAAAGCAATTGCATCAAGTTTGATTCAATTACGTTACGGTGACCTTCTTCGATTCTGATGGAACTTCTTACGTTTCATCTATATTGGAGACTAAGTATTTTGCATTGTTAAACAAGCAATGTTTATTCAACAGTAATATTAAAAACCTGTTTTAATCCACCTAGAGGTGCAATTGTGCCTTTCTCATTTCTCCAAACTATGATTTAATAGCTGGTTCGTACAATATAACATTACGGAAATATCTTTCATTCTTATTACACTTGGTAAGTATGGTAAGAGCACCTTTTTGCATTCATCGCGGTATCGGTTTGAATCGGAGTTTTCTATGTGATCGCACTTCACAACCCGTAACTCCGGAGCCGGAAGTCGGATGGAGATGGAATTTAATATCAGTTTCCGGGGACGCAACACCTTTAATTTGAGACTAAGTTGATCAAATCGGTCTAGCTATTTTCGAGAAACCAATATAACCATTATTCTGAATTTGGATGCTTCCGGATCCGTCGATGGTGGACAGGGTGGCCAAAGAGACTTTGAATGACTGTTGGTGACCTAGATCTACAAATTCAACAGTTCTGTTTACATTTTGGAAAAAACTTCACCTTTTTACATTCATCGCAGAATTCGTTAGAATCGGGATTTGCTGCGTGATCGTACGTATCACCCTGTAATTCAGGAACCAGAACTCGGATCCACATAAAATTCAACAGCAGCTGATCGACCTTTCATTTAAAATCAAGTTTGTCAAAATCGGTTCAGAAAATTCCGAGAAACCGATGTGGACAAATCAACAAATTTTGTTTTGTAACCATACTCTTCAACTCGTAATCCGGAACAAGATGTCGGTTGAAAATGAAATTCAATAGCAACCTATGGGAATATTATATCTTTTATTTTAATCTTAGTTTGTAAAAATCGGTTCAGCCATCTCCGAGAAACCGATGTGGACATTTTGTTAACAAATCCGCACATACACACACATACATACATACATACATACATACATACACACATACATACACACAGATATTTTGCGATCTCGGCAAACTCGACTAATGTTATATGAGACTCCGTTGGTTAGAAAATCGGTTTTTGAAGCAATTGCATAACCTTTCTATATGAGAAAGGCAAAAGAATAATATTTAATTAGCTTAATAAGCATGAGTTCAATGTTATCTTCATGTGATTATAATTTGGAAAGGTTGGTGGAATGGGTTTGAACGTGTAGGGAATGGGGGGTTAGTAGAGTGGGAGTGGAGGATGCGTCAGAAATCCTTCATCTTATTTCGGTATACGGGATGGATGAAGGAAATGCGGGCGTGAGGGTGGTCAAAGAGGAGGGGAGTGATGAAGGAGGGAGGTGTAAGGGCAAGACGGGGGGGGGGGCAGCGACGCAATACTCAACTGCATATTTTGCCTTCCATTTGAGACTTGGTTTGAGAAAATCGGTTCAGTCATCACCGAAGAACCGATTTGACTTTAATTGTGGAATATGCCCGGAATTCCGGACTTCCGGAATCGTCGATAGTGGACAATATATTCAAAGAATGTTTGATTGGCAATCAGTGATCTAGATATGCGATTAGAAGTTATTTGGTGACCATTTCAATAGTTTTTAGCCTCTGAGGTATTACGATTGTACCGATTTATATGGGAAATTCCAGTGTATCCTTACTAACACCCCTGTAACTCCGGAAGCAAGAGTCAGAACCGAATGAAATTCAGCAGCAGTCAATGGCATTACTGTATCTTTCATTTGAAATCAAGTTTGTAAAAATCGGTAGAGAATTCGTTGGGGAATGGGTGTGATATTAGCTTAGGAACTTGGCGGGTTCCCCGGGGGCGTCATGAACCGTCATAGGTGGCCAATGTGGTCAAAGCTACTTTGATTGATCATTAGTGATCCAGACCCGCAAACTAGAGTAATGTTACATCAATTTTAATATGTTTTACATCATTTGAACATCATGGTGGTACCAGTTTATATGGGAATTTGCTGTGTGACCGCACTCTTCAACCCGTAACTCCGGAACCAGAAGTCGGATCAACTAAAAATTCAATAGCAGCTTATGGGAGCGTTATACCTTTCAGATGAAACTAAGTTTGCGAAAATCGGTTCAGCCATCTCTGAGAAAATTGTGTGAGTTTAAATGACACACACACACATACACACACACACACATACACACACACACACATACACACACAGACATTTGCCGATCTCGACGAACTGAATCGAATGGTGTATGACACTCGGCCCTCCGGGCCTCGGTTAAAAAGTCGATTTTTACAGTGATTGCATAGCCTTTCTTTATATGAGAAAGGCAAAAAGGGCGCATGAGATCTTGAATACGCTACTTTCAAAATATATTGTTCGAAAATCGCCATTTGTACAGCAAAACTATATGATAGCGAGTTCTAATTCTTCTTTGCGAATATTTTTTTGTGACATTTTCAAAAAAAAGACAAAAAAAGTTGAAAAATACAATTACAAAAACAATGATTTTTTTTGTTAACGTAAGCCTAAAAATAAAAGAAACAGTGATTGCATTATTAAGAAGTCACGGTAAAGATAGACACGTCTACCTTTATCAGAACACATGTTAGTGAACTCGGGTGATTCGTAGTTATTCTGCCTAAGCTCGACCCTCATTAACAGAAGACAAAGATTAAGCCCGTACGATATTAAGCCTGTTCTAATGACCCTGCCACTTCTAGTTTTCGGTCTGTTTACTTTACATCCTTGCTCTCACTTGAGTACTATGGCTCTAATTTTCATAACTTTCCCTACCCAGTAATCTCTAGCTAATTGAATGTCGTTAAAATGTAAAAAAATATTAAGAAGTTATTAGTAAGAAAGCATTTTTCACAACGACTTAAAGTATGCTTCCAAATTTCCTAATATAGTCATAAATATAATTTTGTTATACACTATTAATACTAAATATAATTTCGAAGCAAAATGATCTTAAGTGGTTATATATGTTGAGATGCGGAAAAGTTAAAATTTTTGGGAAAAGTTTGAATTTTTGTAAAGGTATGAAGACATATTTTTATTAAATACTTGTTAAACGCAGCCCCGTGAAAACTGTTTGTTGCCTGAAGCTGCCACCAAGTGCCAGTAGCGCTAGCTACGCTTCAAATGTTTAAGGTCTGTTCACATGAACTGTACGACACTGTTTAAGAGTTGGATTCAAAACAAGTAATTAATAACAATATATGAGAAATCACGCTTTCTCTTTGATCGCTTTTCCTCCACAAAATCCGGACGCTTTTATCACCTCAGTACCAGTTAAGCACATCAAAATGGAGTTTCTTTGTATTCGATAAGTTTCAGGGCGAGTTAACAACATTGGCTCCTAGTGATGAGAACGTTGTTTAAAGCGCGTTCGCTGTCATTTTGGCAACTATCCAAACCAGGAAGCCAGCTTATGTTGGCTTCACTCATTTTTCAAAGAAACGTCAAAACATTCACCCTCTTGGTTAAACGTCTAGCGTAGTGCAATATCCAATTTGCAAAATCCACTTGAGAACACGAAAAAATATTAATAATTGTCGAAGTTATAAAAATTTCCGCAAAAAGCGTATTTTTCAAAGAGGTTTGCCTTTTTTTTAAATTTATTTAATATTAAGCAGTACAATACAATTCATTTTTAGCCAAACAATACAAAGAACTAGTTTACGTAGCACTACCAACAAATGTCTAAAAAAAAATTCAAAGCTTTTTTTGGATCAACAAATGTCTAAAAAATTTCCAAAATCGAAAATAAACCTCTCTCGCTTGCTCCATCTCATCTCTCTTATCTCTTTTTTAAAAACAAACAGAGAAGGTTCGTGTGCCTTCAAATTAAACGAAGTCGCCCTTACAGTCAGCCATAAAGCAGCTTTTAATTGCTTCGAAGAAGGTGGGATTTTTAGTTGGAGAACATCCTCTAAATATGTCCGCTACGTTAACTTTCATTCGTTCGATAATGATTTGGCTGCACCAATCCCATATTATCTTAGCTTTCGTACAATACTTGATTCGATGTTCATTGGCATCAGACAAACCACACTTCTCACATTTGGTTAAATTCATGTTTCCGATGTTGTAAGCCTTGAGTTTTTCTCTATTGGGGATAAGGTCATTTACGAACAGTAATGCCGTATCAGTGTCAGCTTTGTTTTGTAAATCAAGGTCATGATTGAAATTATTCTCAATATAAGTTTTGTGCCTTTCCCAATTCGCTTTGTGATAATTGAACACTGAGCTAATGGGATTGGAAACTGCTTCTTGAGAAAGTGAAAAAGTTACTGGAAGATGATCGGAATCAAAGTCAGCATGTGTAGGGACGATCCATAAATGACGTAGCATTTTTTGAGTGATTTTTAACACCCCTCTCCCCCATCGTGGCATTTCGTCACAAACCTCTAAATACCCCCCTGGTAATTACGTGGCTTGACGGTGGTTCTCCCCCCCCCCCCTTGTGTGTGTGTGTGTGTGTGTTAACCTTTCTATCTCCCACTAGCTGGTAGTGATTTACAGAAAAAAGATGTTTGCATGTATTTAAACATTCATGCAAATAACTTGGTTCACGGATTTAGGAAGGTGTTAGCTCAATTGACTTTCCGATGACCCATTTCGTGTACAGTGCCAGACATGTTCCGAGGTCATGGTTCCATCAACTAGCCCCGCCTTACTGTAATGTTTGTATCAATTGGATTATAACATTACAGTAACACTTTCGATTCCATTTAAGCAGGAAATCGACGCGTATTTAGTATATTGGTTCAATTTGTATATATAACATAACATATGTGTACTAGAAAACTTACCATTTTTGCAGTTTTATACCTTCATTCCTATCTCGCAATTATGTCTCCTTTGACTCTCATCCACATTTCTTGAATTCCTGCTTATTTAAGAAAGAAAAGGGGAAATAATAAAAAAGAACCGATAGACTCCGTGTTTTTCTCAGCGCTTCCGTTTCTCTTAGTCTGGTGTCACTGCCTGTTGGACTTGTGTAAGTTGTTCCATTGGAGATCTCCAAGGAGCTGTAATTGGAGGAAGATCTGACTTCTATCCAGAAGTATCAGTTTTTCACATTAATAGATTATATGTGTGCACTACAAAACAATCCCGTGCATAATGCAACCATTTTTTGAACATTTGTATGTACATATACACACATATACACATACACATATATACATACATATATACACACATGTATACATAAAAAATATACACATGCATTCATACACACATACATATACAAATACCTACATACATATACGCATTGTTCATACATGTATACATACATACACTCATATACACAATTACATACATATACTCGAGTTGAAGGAGGACCCCACGATTAACAGCTCAACTATACAAGAGATTATTACCACATCACTGGGTGAAAGGGCAGAAGTTAAAGCCTTAAGCCCGTAGACAGTGATTATGTGTATAGACCAGGATGATATCAGGACTGTGAACGAGCTAAAAGGTGCACTGAAAATGCAGATTTTAACCTGGTCGAGTTGCACATCTTTCCGAGCAAGTGAAGTCAAGTGAATTTCCACTCCACTCCACCGTCGATGTGGAAAACAGGCTGAGGATCTAATCAAAATACTATACTCGATGAGATCGCAGCAAAGCGTTTACAATCACTTTCACCTGACGCGGGGTGTATTCTTTGGTAGCGGGTCAAACTCTCTGTCGATCTCAATGTTATTAAAAAAAGGGTTATCAGTAGATTGTGCACAAACGTCGCGAATCACGAGTCACGAGTTTGCTAGACCAAAGCAAAATCAGCGTACGCGAAGCGAAGTTGTCCGTTGGTAGTTTTCATATAAACGAAACATTACTGTATAATAAAATAAAATAAGTTATATTATGATATGGATATATAAAAAATTAGAAGTTTGTGTACAAGCGACAGCATATTTCTAATTCGACTACCTTCGCCTCTCCGCTACAACATCCTCGCTACAAGCCCGTATGATCCATCCAGACCCAAAACTCGCTACCGCGGAATCCGCCGTAAAATGCAAAACAATATATAACAGAAGGTAGGAGTTGGACACAGAAAACACGCACACTCCTTATTTGAGTCTCTCAGTGCACAATGAGGAACTCAAACTCGCCGAGCCCGCACACCCTTGCTCCACCATCGTATCCTATCCACCAGTGCTCTCTCATGCACACACACCAATTATGCTCCGAATAAGGGGATAAACTGAACACGCTTAAGGTTGGACAGAGAAAGGGCAAAACTCGCAAACGAAAAAAGCAGTTCCCCTCCACACCGCATGTCAGATCCTCATAAAAATCAATCAGCAGTACTGTAACAACATTCTACATACGCTGACTGATCTTTATGAAGATCCGACACACGGTGCGGAAAAAAATCACCTCCCTCGCCTGCGAATGCCGCGCATTCTCTGTTCAACCTTAATGCACAAAATTCACAGTAGACGAAGCCGAAGATAAATACAGGTAGAATACACGCCATCTGTCCAATCTGGTCGATGTCTTCGTGTAGGTGAATTGCATGAAACCTTAACCTGTTCCCATGTCCCTGCTCACTTCTCCTTTTGAACCTTGTTTCGCGGCAGGGATGTTAGGTATATTTTCGTAAACTACCGCACAAATATATGAATAGTACCACTTATTCGTCACTATTAAAGCATATAATTATAATGTAATAGAAAAAATAAATTGACGCAATGTATGGTAGAAATCAGATAGTTAAAGGTATACGGACCCGTCACAATGTACTACTGATACCAGCAGACATACCCAACACAAAAAATGAATCAGTTAGAAAACATACTAATTGGCCACACTTTCTCCTGTATATACGCGACGTAGGTATGAGTAAGGAAAAAAAAACAACGCGCAAAAAATATATATTATAGTCCAAGCAAGCCATGCTTGACAATTTAAATAAAAAATATTCCAATTGGAATTATCTCACCGCAGTCCGCCTTTATGGTCCTCTCCATGCCTCCTGGCGCCAGTAATGAGGAAATCGTAATGCCCAAAAGGCCAAACGCCGATATTTTAGTTCAGCATCACTCACACTACCAGTCCGGTCATCATCACCGGAGAAGAATACCAATGGAACTCAGAACGTTCAAGCACAGTTCCCATTGACTAGCTCCCAATTTCCACGGCGCGGAGTGCCTTTGATGTAAAAACGCGTGAATTCGCTTTCGGAAAACATTTTCTGTCTAATTTGATGAAATGGTGACGTGCCGTTTACACTCCGCTCGGTCTTCAAAATCAACACATTGCGTGGATTGTACCCTAATCCCGCGAACACAAGCTCACTCCGTCTCATTATTACAATTGCACGGTGTCGTGACTTAACTTTTTGTCGGTTCCGACAGCATGAAGTAACAAGTTACTTTACGCTTGTCCGGACATGCCGTAGACTCAGGTGATTCGCATTTCTAATGCCAAAAGACCCTGACTCCTACGGTAGCAGACAAAAGGTTAAGTCGCCGGTGAGCTCTAAGCTTGCATATATGATCCTTCCACGCTTTTCTAAACTTTCTCCCTTCAACACCTTGCTCTCCCTTGAGTACTATGGCTCTAAATATTGAAAAATATACTTCACCTTCCAGTCCCTTGCTAATTAAATGCCGAAAAAACTGTTGACAAATTGACTCAATAGGTCGTTAACAAAAATGGTTAACAAAAAAATGGTAAAAAAAAATATTCATTTCAAAGACAAAACAATGTGTAAATTCACTTCAAAGTGCAAATTTGTCCAGAGTTGATGTATTTACCCGTTGGATTGAGCAATTCCGAACGAAACAATTCGCAAGTAGAGTAAGGTGGGGCGAAAGTGCGCACCTAACAGTTTTCGTAAAATAACTATTGGTAGAAAAGCACTAGAAAATCGGCATGATTACAAATTAATACTCTCATCACACATCTTCAAAACGTAATACTAGATATCTCTTGGTATTGCTTGTAATCCGAGAAAGTTATTTTCTTATGAACACTCAAATGCGCACTTTTGGCCCATGGTCGGGGCAAGAGTGCGCATAGCACGGGGCAAAAGTGCGCAGAGCTTAAATAGCCGATTTATTTCCGCCCATAAATTAAACTAATCAATTTTAGGATATCCATCCCCTCTTACTCTTCCTTCATAACTAAAAAGTACCCCGCCCTCTGCCTCGGTTGATGTTGTTCAGTTTTCCATTATGTTGAAAAAACTTGGATGTTTCATCTTTTACGCAATGTGGTTCATGATCAAACTATCACCCCTGGTAACATCATTATTTGTCATAGTAGGGTAGATCACTACAAGAATTCTTGCGAATATGCTATTTATATTGAAAATACAAATTAATGTACATTTTCATAGTTTTTTGGTTCTTTTTTAATTACTCTGAGCTTTCGGCACTCTATATTTTTCCTTTTTTTATTTCGTTTAATTGACATGGCTCATAGCGGTAGCTTAACGGAGCCGTGGATCTTTTATGTGTTTACAATATGTAAAAAATAAAAATAAAAACCAATATTATTGATTGTCCGTTGGATCTCGTGCGCGCAACTTTTTATTGCGAGCGGAGACCTTTTTTCGCGGCTCGCCTACTGCGTCATGTGGACCATTTAATTCTCTCCTGTCCTCCACATCAAGGTCATCATCATTAAAAGTACCTTGGTGCTCGCGACCAGATGTTCTTTCCTGCATCTTGCACTTACAGGTGACCAATGTAAATCCGTCGTCATTGTTGTTATCTTCATCACCGATGGTGCTTACAGTGGTTGCTGGGGTGCTGGATACTGCTTTGGCAGTTGTCAATATGGACTGAACAGCTGCCACAAATTTGGCAACCGTTTGTGGTTCAGATATTGGTATTGAAAATTCTTTTTTGGGTTGGTTTACCGTGGATTCGTTGGCAATCGGTAGAGATGCATTCTCCTCTGTATCTTCCGCGCAAGGTTGTCCGTGGTGGGCTGTTTGATTACAATACTTGCACGCATAACGTAGTTTGATTAATAGTAGCTTCGTGGGTTTTGAGTTTTATAGTCAAGTGGGAGGGGATAGTTTTTTCGATCCGCATCCTCACCACAAGAACACCGTTAGGTGAACCCTGGAAGAAATTTCTCCACGTATCACGTGTAACTGATTCTACTTCGCCGTATTGCGACATGTATTTTGCGATTAGATCAGGAGGGGTACGTGGTGATAGGTCATGTAACTTTACATTGAGCCACGTGCTTTAAGTTGTTCTGCAAAACGAAACGTTCGGCTTGTGCTAACGTGTTGAATGATATGAGTACGACATTACGAAGATGATGATACTGTAGATACATAACCTCCTTGAGCTTATGCTGCATCTTCACCTTCAGCAGGTGTTCCACTTCACGAAAACTCAATCTTATTGAACAGAATTTAAAGTCAACGACCGCTGCGTTGGGTCGATTTTTCGTCAACTTTACTCATGATGGCAAGAATAAATTAAAAGTTTCCTTTGTTCTCGAGACAATGCACACTAGATCGAGAGGTTGCTAGTTTTTTTCACTTGGTTCGATTGTACGTCTGACTTGGGCAGAAGTAGAAAGCAGACTGGTTATATTTTTCCTTGGAACCAGTTATGCTGATGCTTTTATTCATAGGTGTGCGCAGCCTTTTCCATTAGGGGGGCTAACGGCTTAAAAACATTCAGTTATGTTGAACCTCCATTATCAGATAGATTTCTGGTAAAGGTTCACTGGTGTCACTGCCTGTTGGACTTGTGTAAGTTGTTCCATTGGAGATCTCCAAGGAGCTGTAATTGGAGGAAGATCTGACTTCTATCCAGAAGTATCAGTTTTTCACATTAATAGATTATATGTGTGCACTACAAAACAATCCCGTGCATAATGCAACCATTTTTTGAACATTTGTATGTACATATACACACATATACACATACACATATATACATACATATATACACACATGTATACATAAAAAATATACACATGCATTCATACACACATACATATACAAATACCTACATACATATACGCATTGTTCATACATGTATACATACATACACTCATATACACAATTACATACATATACTCGAGTTGAAGGAGGACCCCACGATTAACAGCTCAACTATACAAGAGATTATTACCACATCACTGGGTGAAAGGGCAGAAGTTAAAGCCTTAAGCCCGTAGACAGTGATTATGTGTATAGACCAGGATGATATCAGGACTGTGAACGAGCTAAAAGGTGCACTGAAAATGCAGATTTTAACCTGGTCGAGTTGCACATCTTTCCGAGCAAGTGAAGTCAAGTGAATTTCCACTCCACTCCACCGTCGATGTGGAAAACAGGCTGAGGATCTAATCAAAATACTATACTCGATGAGATCGCAGCAAAGCGTTTACAATCACTTTCACCTGACGCGGGGTGTATTCTTTGGTAGCGGGTCAAACTCTCTGTCGATCTCAATGTTATTAAAAAAAGGGTTATCAGTAGATTGTGCACAAACGTCGCGAATCACGAGTCACGAGTTTGCTAGACCAAAGCAAAATCAGCGTACGCGAAGCGAAGTTGTCCGTTGGTAGTTTTCATATAAACGAAACATTACTGTATAATAAAATAAAATAAGTTATATTATGATATGGATATATAAAAAATTAGAAGTTTGTGTACAAGCGACAGCATATTTCTAATTCGACTACCTTCGCCTCTCCGCTACAACATCCTCGCTACAAGCCCGTATGATCCATCCAGACCCAAAACTCGCTACCGCGGAATCCGCCGTAAAATGCAAAACAATATATAACAGAAGGTAGGAGTTGGACACAGAAAACACGCACACTCCTTATTTGAGTCTCTCAGTGCACAATGAGGAACTCAAACTCGCCGAGCCCGCACACCCTTGCTCCACCATCGTATCCTATCCACCAGTGCTCTCTCATGCACACACACCAATTATGCTCCGAATAAGGGGATAAACTGAACACGCTTAAGGTTGGACAGAGAAAGGGCAAAACTCGCAAACGAAAAAAGCAGTTCCCCTCCACACCGCATGTCAGATCCTCATAAAAATCAATCAGCAGTACTGTAACAACATTCTACATACGCTGACTGATCTTTATGAAGATCCGACACACGGTGCGGAAAAAAATCACCTCCCTCGCCTGCGAATGCCGCGCATTCTCTGTTCAACCTTAATGCACAAAATTCACAGTAGACGAAGCCGAAGATAAATACAGGTAGAATACACGCCATCTGTCCAATCTGGTCGATGTCTTCGTGTAGGTGAATTGCATGAAACCTTAACCTGTTCCCATGTCCCTGCTCACTTCTCCTTTTGAACCTTGTTTCGCGGCAGGGATGTTAGGTATATTTTCGTAAACTACCGCACAAATATATGAATAGTACCACTTATTCGTCACTATTAAAGCATATAATTATAATGTAATAGAAAAAATAAATTGACGCAATGTATGGTAGAAATCAGATAGTTAAAGGTATACGGACCCGTCACAATGTACTACTGATACCAGCAGACATACCCAACACAAAAAATGAATCAGTTAGAAAACATACTAATTGGCCACACTTTCTCCTGTATATACGCGACGTAGGTATGAGTAAGGAAAAAAAACAACGCGCAAAAAATATATATTATAGTCCAAGCAAGCCATGCTTGACAATTTAAATAAAAAATATTCCAATTGGAATTATCTCACCGCAGTCCGCCTTTATGGTCCTCTCCATGCCTCCTGGCGCCAGTAATGAGGAAATCGTAATGCCCAAAAGGCCAAACGCCGATATTTTAGTTCAGCATCACTCACACTACCAGTCCGGTCATCATCACCGGAGAAGAATACCAATGGAACTCAGAACGTTCAAGCACAGTTCCCATTGACTAGCTCCCAATTTCCACGGCGCGGAGTGCCTTTGATGTAAAAACGCGTGAATTCGCTTTCGGAAAACATTTTCTGTCTAATTTGATGAAATGGTGACGTGCCGTTTACACTCCGCTCGGTCTTCAAAATCAACACATTGCGTGGATTGTACCCTAATCCCGCGAACACAAGCTCACTCCGTCTCATTATTACAATTGCACGGTGTCGTGACTTAACTTTTTGTCGGTTCCGACAGCATGAAGTAACAAGTTACTTTACGCTTGTCCGGACATGCCGTAGACTCAGGTGATTCGCATTTCTAATGCCAAAAGACCCTGACTCCTACGGTAGCAGACAAAAGGTTAAGTCGCCGGTGAGCTCTAAGCTTGCATATATGATCCTTCCACGCTTTTCTAAACTTTCTCCCTTCAACACCTTGCTCTCCCTTGAGTACTATGGCTCTAAATATTGAAAAATATACTTCACCTTCCAGTCCCTTGCTAATTAAATGCCGAAAAAACTGTTGACAAATTGACTCAATAGGTCGTTAACAAAAATGGTTAACAAAAAAATGGTAAAAAAAAATATTCATTTCAAAGACAAAACAATGTGTAAATTCACTTCAAAGTGCAAATTTGTCCAGAGTTGATGTATTTACCCGTTGGATTGAGCAATTCCGAACGAAACAATTCGCAAGTAGAGTAAGGTGGGGCGAAAGTGCGCACCTAACAGTTTTCGTAAAATAACTATTGGTAGAAAAGCACTAGAAAATCGGCATGATTACAAATTAATACTCTCATCACACATCTTCAAAACGTAATACTAGATATCTCTTGGTATTGCTTGTAATCCGAGAAAGTTATTTTCTTATGAACACTCAAATGCGCACTTTTGGCCCATGGTCGGGGCAAGAGTGCGCATAGCACGGGGCAAAAGTGCGCAGAGCTTAAATAGCCGATTTATTTCCGCCCATAAATTAAACTAATCAATTTTAGGATATCCATCCCCTCTTACTCTTCCTTCATAACTAAAAAGTACCCCGCCCTCTGCCTCGGTTGATGTTGTTCAGTTTTCCATTATGTTGAAAAAACTTGGATGTTTCATCTTTTACGCAATGTGGTTCATGATCAAACTATCACCCCTGGTAACATCATTATTTGTCATAGTAGGGTAGATCACTACAAGAATTCTTGCGAATATGCTATTTATATTGAAAATACAAATTAATTTACATTTTCATAGTTTTTTGGTTCTTTTTTAATTACTCTGAGCTTTCGGCACTCTATATTTTTCCTTTTTTTATTTCGTTTAATTGACATGGCTCATAGCGGTAGCTTAACGGAGCCGTGGATCTTTTATGTGTTTACAATATGTAAAAAATAAAAATAAAAACCAATATTATTGATTGTCCGTTGGATCTCGTGCGCGCAACTTTTTATTGCGAGCGGAGACCTTTTTTCGCGGCTCGCCTACTGCGTCATGTGGACCATTTAATTCTCTCCTGTCCTCCACATCAAGGTCATCATCATTAAAAGTACCTTGGTGCTCGCGACCAGATGTTCTTTCCTGCATCTTGCACTTACAGGTGACCAATGTAAATCCGTCGTCATTGTTGTTATCTTCATCACCGATGGTGCTTACAGTGGTTGCTGGGGTGCTGGATACTGCTTTGGCAGTTGTCAATATGGACTGAACAGCTGCCACAAATTTGGCAACCGTTTGTGGTTCAGATATTGGTATTGAAAACTCTTTTTTGGGTTGGTTTACCGTGGATTCGTTGGCAATCGGTAGAGATGCATTCTCCTCTGTATCTTCCGCGCAAGGTTGTCCGTGGTGGGCTGTTTGATTACAATACTTGCACGCATAACGTAGTTTGATTAATAGTAGCTTCGTGGGTTTTGAGTTTTATAGTCAAGTGGGAGGGGATAGTTTTTTCGATCCGCATCCTCACCACAAGAACACCGTTAGGTGAACCCTGGAAGAAATTTCTCCACGTATCACGTGTAACTGATTCTACTTCGCCGTATTGCGACATGTATTTTGCGATTAGATCAGGAGGGGTACGTGGTGATAGGTCATGTAACTTTACATTGAGCCACGTGCTTTAAGTTGTTCTGCAAAACGAAACGTTCGGCTTGTGCTAACGTGTTGAATGATATGAGTACGACATTACGAAGATGATGATACTGTAGATACATAACCTCCTTGAGCTTATGCTGCATCTTCACCTTCAGCAGGTATTCCACTTCACGAAAACTCAATCTTATTGAACAGAATTTAAAGTCAACGACCGCTGCGTTGGGTCGATTTTTCGTCAACTTTACTCATGATGGCAAGAATAAATTAAAAGTTTCCTTTGTTCTCGAGACAATGCACACTAGATCGAGAGGTTGCTAGTTTTTTTCACTTGGTTCGATTGTACGTCTGACTTGGGCAGAAGTAGAAAGCAGACTGGTTATATTTTTCCTTGGAACCAGTTATGCTGATGCTTTTATTCATAGGTGTGCGCAGCCTTTTCCATTAGGGGGGCTAACGGCTTAAAAACATTCAGTTATGTTGAACCTCCATTATCAGATAGATTTCTGGTAAAGGTTCACTGGTGTCACTGCCTGTTGGACTTGTGTAAGTTGTTCCATTGGAGATCTCCAAGGAGCTGTAATTGGAGGAAGATCTGACTTCTATCCAGAAGTATCAGTTTTTCACATTAATAGATTATATGTGTGCACTACAAAACAATCCCGTGCATAATGCAACCATTTTTTGAACATTTGTATGTACATATACACACATATACACATACACATATATACATACATATATACACACATGTATACATAAAAAATATACACATGCATTCATACACACATACATATACAAATACCTACATACATATACGCATTGTTCATACATGTATACATACATACACTCATATACACAATTACATACATATACTCGAGTTGAAGGAGGACCCCACGATTAACAGCTCAACTATACAAGAGATTATTACCACATCACTGGGTGAAAGGGCAGAAGTTAAAGCCTTAAGCCCGTAGACAGTGATTATGTGTATAGACCAGGATGATATCAGGACTGTGAACGAGCTAAAAGGTGCACTGAAAATGCAGATTTTAACCTGGTCGAGTTGCACATCTTTCCGAGCAAGTGAAGTCAAGTGAATTTCCACTCCACTCCACCGTCGATGTGGAAAACAGGCTGAGGATCTAATCAAAATACTATACTCGATGAGATCGCAGCAAAGCGTTTACAATCACTTTCACCTGACGCGGGGTGTATTCTTTGGTAGCGGGTCAAACTCTCTGTCGATCTCAATGTTATTAAAAAAAGGGTTATCAGTAGATTGTGCACAAACGTCGCGAATCACGAGTCACGAGTTTGCTAGACCAAAGCAAAATCAGCGTACGCGAAGCGAAGTTGTCCGTTGGTAGTTTTCATATAAACGAAACATTACTGTATAATAAAATAAAATAAGTTATATTATGATATGGATATATAAAAAATTAGAAGTTTGTGTACAAGCGACAGCATATTTCTAATTCGACTACCTTCGCCTCTCCGCTACAACATCCTCGCTACAAGCCCGTATGATCCATCCAGACCCAAAACTCGCTACCGCGGAATCCGCCGTAAAATGCAAAACAATATATAACAGAAGGTAGGAGTTGGACACAGAAAACACGCACACTCCTTATTTGAGTCTCTCAGTGCACAATGAGGAACTCAAACTCGCCGAGCCCGCACACCCTTGCTCCACCATCGTATCCTATCCACCAGTGCTCTCTCATGCACACACACCAATTATGCTCCGAATAAGGGGATAAACTGAACACGCTTAAGGTTGGACAGAGAAAGGGCAAAACTCGCAAACGAAAAAAGCAGTTCCCCTCCACACCGCATGTCAGATCCTCATAAAAATCAATCAGCAGTACTGTAACAACATTCTACATACGCTGACTGATCTTTATGAAGATCCGACACACGGTGCGGAAAAAAATCACCTCCCTCGCCTGCGAATGCCGCGCATTCTCTGTTCAACCTTAATGCACAAAATTCACAGTAGACGAAGCCGAAGATAAATACAGGTAGAATACACGCCATCTGTCCAATCTGGTCGATGTCTTCGTGTAGGTGAATTGCATGAAACCTTAACCTGTTCCCATGTCCCTGCTCACTTCTCCTTTTGAACCTTGTTTCGCGGCAGGGATGTTAGGTATATTTTCGTAAACTACCGCACAAATATATGAATAGTACCACTTATTCGTCACTATTAAAGCATATAATTATAATGTAATAGAAAAAATAAATTGACGCAATGTATGGTAGAAATCAGATAGTTAAAGGTATACGGACCCGTCACAATGTACTACTGATACCAGCAGACATACCCAACACAAAAAATGAATCAGTTAGAAAACATACTAATTGGCCACACTTTCTCCTGTATATACGCGACGTAGGTATGAGTAAGGAAAAAAAAACAACGCGCAAAAAATATATATTATAGTCCAAGCAAGCCATGCTTGACAATTTAAATAAAAAATATTCCAATTGGAATTATCTCACCGCAGTCCGCCTTTATGGTCCTCTCCATGCCTCCTGGCGCCAGTAATGAGGAAATCGTAATGCCCAAAAGGCCAAACGCCGATATTTTAGTTCAGCATCACTCACACTACCAGTCCGGTCATCATCACCGGAGAAGAATACCAATGGAACTCAGAACGTTCAAGCACAGTTCCCATTGACTAGCTCCCAATTTCCACGGCGCGGAGTGCCTTTGATGTAAAAACGCGTGAATTCGCTTTCGGAAAACATTTTCTGTCTAATTTGATGAAATGGTGACGTGCCGTTTACACTCCGCTCGGTCTTCAAAATCAACACATTGCGTGGATTGTACCCTAATCCCGCGAACACAAGCTCACTCCGTCTCATTATTACAATTGCACGGTGTCGTGACTTAACTTTTTGTCGGTTTCGACAGCATGAAGTAACAAGTTACTTTACGCTTGTCCGGACATGCCGTAGACTCAGGTGATTCGCATTTCTAATGCCAAAAGACCCTGACTCCTACGGTAGCAGACAAAAGGTTAAGTCGCCGGTGAGCTCTAAGCTTGCATATATGATCCTTCCACGCTTTTCTAAACTTTCTCCCTTCAACACCTTGCTCTCCCTTGAGTACTATGGCTCTAAATATTGAAAAATATACTTCACCTTCCAGTCCCTTGCTAATTAAATGCCGAAAAAACTGTTGACAAATTGACTCAATAGGTCGTTAACAAAAATGGTTAACAAAAAAATGGTAAAAAAAAATATTCATTTCAAAGACAAAACAATGTGTAAATTCACTTCAAAGTGCAAATTTGTCCAGAGTTGATGTATTTACCCGTTGGATTGAGCAATTCCGAACGAAACAATTCGCAAGTAGAGTAAGGTGGGGCGAAAGTGCGCACCTAACAGTTTTCGTAAAATAACTATTGGTAGAAAAGCACTAGAAAATCGGCATGATTACAAATTAATACTCTCATCACACATCTTCAAAACGTAATACTAGATATCTCTTGGTATTGCTTGTAATCCGAGAAAGTTATTTTCTTATGAACACTCAAATGCGCACTTTTGGCCCATGGTCGGGGCAAGAGTGCGCATAGCACGGGGCAAAAGTGCGCAGAGCTTAAATAGCCGATTTATTTCCGCCCATAAATTAAACTAATCAATTTTAGGATATCCATCCCCTCTTACTCTTCCTTCATAACTAAAAAGTACCCCGCCCTCTGCCTCGGTTGATGTTGTTCAGTTTTCCATTATGTTGAAAAAACTTGGATGTTTCATCTTTTACGCAATGTGGTTCATGATCAAACTATCACCCCTGGTAACATCATTATTTGTCATAGTAGGGTAGATCACTACAAGAATTCTTGCGAATATGCTATTTATATTGAAAATACAAATTAATTTACATTTTCATAGTTTTTTGGTTCTTTTTTAATTACTCTGAGCTTTCGGCACTCTATATTTTTCCTTTTTTTATTTCGTTTAATTGACATGGCTCATAGCGGTAGCTTAACGGAGCCGTGGATCTTTTATGTGTTTACAATATGTAAAAAATAAAAATAAAAACCAATATTATTGATTGTCCGTTGGATCTCGTGCGCGCAACTTTTTATTGCGAGCGGAGACCTTTTTTCGCGGCTCGCCTACTGCGTCATGTGGACCATTTAATTCTCTCCTGTCCTCCACATCAAGGTCATCATCATTAAAAGTACCTTGGTGCTCGCGACCAGATGTTCTTTCCTGCATCTTGCACTTACAGGTGACCAATGTAAATCCGTCGTCATTGTTGTTATCTTCATCACCGATGGTGCTTACAGTGGTTGCTGGGGTGCTGGATACTGCTTTGGCAGTTGTCAATATGGACTGAACAGCTGCCACAAATTTGGCAACCGTTTGTGGTTCAGATATTGGTATTGAAAACTCTTTTTTGGGTTGGTTTACCGTGGATTCGTTGGCAATCGGTAGAGATGCATTCTCCTCTGTATCTTCCGCGCAAGGTTGTCCGTGGTGGGCTGTTTGATTACAATACTTGCACGCATAACGTAGTTTGATTAATAGTAGCTTCGTGGGTTTTGAGTTTTATAGTCAAGTGGGAGGGGATAGTTTTTTCGATCCGCATCCTCACCACAAGAACACCGTTAGGTGAACCCTGGAAGAAATTTCTCCACGTATCACGTGTAACTGATTCTACTTCGCCGTATTGCGACATGTATTTTGCGATTAGATCAGGAGGGGTACGTGGTGATAGGTCATGTAACTTTACATTGAGCCACGTGCTTTAAGTTGTTCTGCAAAACGAAACGTTCGGCTTGTGCTAACGTGTTGAATGATATGAGTACGACATTACGAAGATGATGATACTGTAGATACATAACCTCCTTGAGCTTATGCTGCATCTTCACCTTCAGCAGGTATTCCACTTCACGAAAACTCAATCTTATTGAACAGAATTTAAAGTCAACGACCGCTGCGTTGGGTCGATTTTTCGTCAACTTTACTCATGATGGCAAGAATAAATTAAAAGTTTCCTTTGTTCTCGAGACAATGCACACTAGATCGAGAGGTTGCTACACCCAAAACGCGAACCGCATGAATTACATGCGAATAAGCATGATTCTAATGAGAATTTTGCATTGTAACTGGTATAATGCATATAAAGCGATATTGGTCCGGGACAAAAATGCATTAAGGCGATTACACCACAGAAACTTACACAAACCCACAGTTGAGAATGTATTAGTGAATTTAACGATATCGGAGCATTAGTATTAAAATGACTCCGCACTAATACACATGTAAAGGACATCTCCACTCGGATACATGTGTGCTCTGAAAATATTAATACACGCTCAAGGACCAGTTTCCATTTCGCCTTTCTACTGATCACATGCTGCATATTGGAGAGAACAGTTTATAGCGTCATCAAATTGGTGGGGTGTGGGTGATGATTTTGTTTTGATAATATGTTGAGCTTTCGGCGTTCTCTAAACCCTAAATTTACCAGCGATATGCGAGTTCTAGCCACTAGATAGGTTCATAAATAATGATTAATGATTATTTAAGCGCACTATACGCAGGAGAAAGTTACCTATATGGGAACATTGGGTTAACAAGTTAATTCAACATTTGTCGGATAGAAGCCGTCCGCCAATCATTTCTGGCATTCCTCATATCAAAGTACTTTTCAGGTGATATCATATCAGTATTTTGCAGTAAAAGTATCTAAATTTAAAGTATCATAAACTATAAGGGTAGTGATGACATGGTTTTGCACTTTTGAGTAGCAGTGGCACTGGCAGTTAATTTCAGTTTATATTATTTCCCTAACAGGCGAATCTAGCGCACATCATCGCCCTGGGCAACGATCATCGCAAATCAATCTGAGAACAAATCATTTTCTTCCACTCTTCTCTGAAGCACAGAATGAGAGAGCGATGATTTTACTGCAAAAACCATTCGCTATGGGAAAATAACAACGCGTATATCACACACTCTCGTGAACGTAAACTGTTCCCGTGTTTAGTGTGGTTGGAATTGAGTTGTTCGCAGACAAAAAAGCGTAACTGTGTATGAAGACAGAAGTTCTTACAAACACCACAGAGGTATTCATGTATAGAATACACCACCTTTTTGGCAGACTCAGCAAGCAAAACCAACTAATACTTTTACATGCGGGCAGATAATATGGTAGCGTGTATTCTCAATCAATTTATTTCATCATGAATCAAGCGGTGTTGGTATAATGCAGTAGCTATGCTTGGTCTACAATGCGAAGAAAGCATGATTCTAATTCGGAATATGCACGAAAGGATGTAATGCCTTTTTTGCATTGGGAAATTGTTTTGGGTGTAGTTTTTTTCACTTGGTTCGATTGTACGTCTGACTTGGGCAGAAGTAGAAAGCAGACTGGTTATATTTTTCCTTGGAACCAGTTATGCTGATGCTTTTATTCATAGGTGTGCGCAGCCTTTTCCATTAGGGGGGCTAACGGCTTAAAAACATTCAGTTATGTTGAACCTCCATTATCAGATAGATTTCTGGTAAAGGTTCGGCTGCAAAACAGTTATTTTATTTTGTTATTGAATTATATATTGGACGGTACTTTTTGAAACACATGCCAGAATGGAATATTCGATGTACGGCTCACTCTACTTCGTACCACAACGATGATTTCGAATGCGGATTTTTTGAGAAAGTCCGTTACGATTCATACCATATCTGTAGTTCCAATTCACAAATAAATTTGAAGTCATGAACTGTTGCTCTATTTTAAAATTATTGGTATCATAATGAGGATATTTTTTATTTATGCAAAAAACTTTATTTTTACGAACGGGGAATGTTTTCGGCAGTGCAGTCACGTAAGAATTTGCGTCGATTCTAACTTAACTTAACTTCGGCGAAGATAAGTTAGAATCGACGCAAATTCTTACGTGACTGCACTGCCGAAAACATTCCCCGTTCTTACAATTTCCACAGTCGAAAAGAATCAATTTACCTTTATTTTTACGGTGGCTAAAACACGTTGTATTCTTAAAATTTTTTAGGGAAACATTCACAATTAATTTTGAAATTTTGTCGTAAGCTTGCTATTATAATCACGAAAAACATTCCAAAATTGAAGATTGGTCTGTGATTTGGTTCACGAGATATCATGTTCACTGGAAACGATATCAAAATATTGGCGTTCAAGCACAAAAGCTGCAGTTTCAAGATTTTTCAATAAAAAATCATGTTTTTTTGCAAGCGCATCAAAAAATGTACTATTTGATATTCTAAAAATGTTAAAGGAAAAAATAATGTTAATTAAATACAAATGATTAGTGTAATAAGTAAGGCCATATCACACTGTTAGGTGGATACAATCAATTTTTTTGTGAATTTCGGATTCAGCGACCCAAAATTTACTAAAACCCACTAAATATGCATTGTGAGTTTTTGCGGTTTTAATTCGTCTCGAATGAAAATTTGAGCTTTGGGCTTGATACATGCATTTAATTTCTGCACAAGCTGCTGATCAACACCTCTGGCTGCTTTTTTCAATTTTTTTCTATTTATGGGATGTATAGATTTGGATTGGGTGGAATACCGTGCAGTTTGCGGAGTTCATCCTATTCTCAAGGACGTTGACGTCATTATCTCGGTACTGCTATTGCGCATTCTTACTGTAGTAGCTACTCGCCAAATCTGGCAAAAACTTGGGAGGGACCGAATTAATCACTAGATGCTTTTAAGGCTATCGTAGATGTATAACTCGGTTCATATTGTAGGTTGTGATGAAAATCGGAGTCTTACGGTCATAACTGCAAATTTACTGCTCGATCCTACACTTTTTCCGACAAACTTGTCTGCAACAACAATTTCATACTTCTTAGAAATTTGTGATCTTTGGCAACATAAAGCTTCTCTCCCGGAAGCTGTTTAAAATCAAATTTTCATTACCCTTTCAGATGCATTTATTGAATTTGTTCAGATCCTGACCATACATCTTTCAGACCCGCGATTTTGGCCATAGCGTTTTGCTTTACGGTCCAGCTCGATTGCTAGCGATAGCCCTATACGAAAACGATGACACCGCTTCGACAACACACCTTCAGGACAAACATTACATTTTTTTATTCAATTCGTCTATTTGATAAGGCACGTTTGCGTTAGCTTAAAGGTGTCATTTTTTCTTTGTTTTACATTTTGAATTGCTTAAAACTAGGAGGTTAAATATTTAATATAATTTTGTTTTTATATAATGAAACTAAAAAAAATTTACAGCTAACTTATACATATACAAGAGGGGATAATATAATATTCGTAAGATTAGGGGGTGGGGGGTCATTTTGTGTGTTCTTTGTATAGCAATGCACTTTATGATTTTTAGAAGGGAGATTGTTGGAGCTATTAAATATTAACTAAGGGGAACATTTTACAAGCTTATTAACTAGGAGTGGTTCAATTTTATTAAGATTGGGGGGGAATAATTGGGGTTATTACTGTTGGTACTGCTGGACATTTCTTAACTAGATTAAATATTGATCAACTAAAACTAGAAGGTAGGGGGGCACCTAAATTTTGGGAAGATATTCAAGGGGGGGGGGAAGTCCTACATCTGTGTATCAGAGACATGGGAGAGAGGATGGACAAGGCTGGCAGAGGGGGGGGGGAGATATAAACTTTCAGTTTCCGGCATCAGGAATCAACGGCCAGGATTACAGATTCGAACGGATGCATCAAGTATTGGGACGCCGGGCGGTTTTCCTCGAGCCGGCAGGGGTTCCTCCAGACCATTTCGTAGTACGGCTCAGATACGGATCGGAAACACACCGCGTTGCGCGTGTGATATTTACTGTAGGTCTCGTGTTGTTGGATCGTTCGACAGATGTTTTGTCTCGTCTTGGAGTCGTATCAGACCATCGTTGGGGTACGGTAGGCGGAAGAGGGCACTTCTGGGAATGATAAGAGAAAAGATAGGGGCATTTAAATTTGGATATTGATGGTTTTGAGGAACGTGTATATAAGGGACATGTAGAGAATATCGCGGCTTGCTAGTACATCTCGAACCGGAACATTGGGTGATCTTCCTCGGGCCCGAAGGGAATCGAATAGTTGAGATCTGGCAGAACAGTACTCGGCGCATGCCCAGACAACATGTTCGATCTCGTGATAACCGTTGCCACAAGCGCAGATACCGATATCCACGAGCACAATACGCCGGAGATGAGCGTCCAGCGTGTAGTGATTGGACATGAGCCGAGACATCACGCGAATGAAAAGCCCGACCCACATCCATCCCCCTGAACCAAGGTTTCGTCGATACCTTAGGGATTATCGAATGTAACCACCTTCCCAGTTCACCATTGCTCCATGAAGCTTGCCAACTTTCGAGGGTTCTCTGATGAGTAATACTGAAAAATTCGCTGAAGCTAATTGATCTTTCATATATGTCACCTTGTAAAGCGCCCGCCTTAGCTAAAGAGTCCGCTTCTTCATTACCTGGAATGGAGCAATGCGAGGGAACCCAAACTAAGGTAATCTTGTACGATCTTACAGACAAAGCACGCAGGCGCTCCCAGATTTTCCCCAGAAAATATGGAATGTGCTTTCTAGTTTTCATTGAACGGAGAGCCTCGATTGAGCTGAGGCTATCCGAGACAATAAAGTAATGATCGGTGGGCAAAGTATCAATGATCCCAAGGGTATACTGAATAGCAGCAAGTTCTGCGACGTAAACTGAAGCAGGATCATTGAGTTTGAATGAGGCGGTGAGGTTTTGATTGAATATATCGAAGCCAGTGGAGCCGTCGAGGTTTGACCCGTCGGTGTAAAACATCTTGTTGCAGTCGACTTCTCGAAATTTACTATGAAAGATGCTTGGGATCACTTGCGGACGTATGTGATCCGGGATTCCACGAATCTCGTCTTTCATGGATGTGTCGAAGAATACAGTTGAATCAGAAGCATGAAGGAGATTGACACGGTTGGGATAGTATGAAGAAGGATTGATATTTTGTGCCATGTAATCGAAGTACAAGGACATAAATCGGGTTTGAGAATTGAGCTCGACAAGCCTTTCGAAATTTGCAATTACTAACGGGTTCAAGATATCGCATCGGATGAGCAATCGATATAAGAGGTCCCAAAATCGATTTTTCAGCGGAAGAACGCCCGCCAGCACTTCTAAACTCATCGTATGTGTCGAGTGCATGCAACCCAAAGAAATACGCAAACAACAATATTGGATTCGCTCTAGTTTTATGAAATGTATGTTTGCAGCGGAGCGGAAACAGAAACTCCCGTACTTCATCACCGATAATATCGTTGTTTGGTACAGTCTGATAAGGTCTCCTGGATGGGCACCCCACCATGTTCCGGTTATTGTACGGAGAAAATTGATCCTTTGTTGGCACTTCTGTTTCAGATACCTAATGTGACATCCCCAGGTTCCTTTAGAGTCGAACCAGACCCCGAGATATTTGAAAGTTGAAACCTGAGCAATAGTTTTAACCCATTAATTGAAGCTGTAGTTGCGCTGGTTCACGCTTCCTTGAAAATACTAGCTCAGTTTTCTCCGTGGAGAACTCCATACCCAGCTGGAGGGCCCAAGCAGACAAATTGTCCAAGGTATCTTGCAATGGTCCTTCCAGATCGACGGCTTTGGGTCCTGTGATAGAGACCACGCCGTCATCTGCAAGCTGCCTTAGCGTGCAGGAATCGACAAGACAATGTCATTCACGTAAAAGTTATAGAGAAGGGGGCTTAGACATGAGCCCTGGGGAAGACCCATGTAGCTAATTCTTGATGTCGATAAATCACCATGCGAAAAATGCATATGTTTTTCGGACAGCAAGTTTAGCAAAAAGTTGTTTAGAGTCGGTGAAAGACCATGCTGGTGCAGCTTCTCTGAAAGAATTGTGATAGAAACTGAATCAAAAGCCCGCTTTATATCTAGGAAAACTGATGCCATCTGCTCTTTGCTAGCATAAGCCATTTGAATTTCTGTTGAGAGCAACGCAAGGCAATCGTTCGTCCCTTTGCCTTTGCGGAAACTAAATTGTGTATCTGACAGTAAGCCATTTGCTTCAACCCAATTATCGAGGCGAAACAAGATCATTTTCTCGAACAACTTTCGGATACAGGACAGCATCGCAATCGGTCGACACGAATTGTGGTCGGAGGCTAGTTTTCCTGGTTTTTGAATGGCGATGACCTTCACTTGCCTCCAGTCATGAGGGACAATATTATCCTCAATAAACTTATTAAATAAATTCAACAAGCGTCTCCAGTGTTGCTAAAAGAGCGAGAAGCCAACACACCCTCCTCGTTCGCCAGCGAGCGCGAGACTCACACTGTATGCTCCCTACTGCTGTACACACGCTTTCGAAGAACTCTCAAATATGTGACGATCAGCACGAGCGGCAAATATGCTTGATTTATGTGAGTTATCTGCCTTCGCTATAGGCTCGTGTGTCACTCGCACTCTTGTCGGCTCGCTAGATTTTAGGTCTAACAGCGAGTGGGTTCCCATGATGGGACTCCTCGGCTGCGAGTTTTCACTGCATGCCACCCACTCCCGTGTGCTAAGCACTCTTTACAGCTCTGTGTTGTTTTTTTAGAACAGCTCGTATACACTCTTTTAGCAACTGGGAGCGCTCGTAAAGGAGCGAAGGGATCAGGTACGGCATTCTGATGAAATCCTAGAACAATGCAAGCAAAAACAAATAAACTAACAGTGCGCGCGTTCGCATTAAATTGTCATTGCATACATACGTTATCTGTCTATACAGGTTTATACCGGTCGTATTTAAAGAACAAATTAAATATATTGTTTTTCATATTTTTTTTAAATATGTAAACAAATTATAAGTGCGGTGTCTTAAAAAAAACTTGTCTTTTAAGGGGCGTCTACTATAAAGTGCTCAAACTGAAAGTAATTTTGTTATACGATTTTGATGGCAAGGTGACTATGGACCTCTCGTTAAGGTTTATGTATATATTCATTATGAATGAAAAAATTTCAGTCAGGCAAAGCCACACGTACGAGCGTTCGAAGAGAAGACGTTCAACCATTTCCATGTCGAGGAATGCCGCGGAGGACATGATAACTCTTGATACAATTGTCTGAAATTAGAAATTCAATAAGATTTTTAAAACATAGACTTGTAGTTACTCGATGAACCAAAAAAAAATATAGAACAGTTGGAATTTCGGAAAATGGCATAAGAAAAACCGAAAAATAAAATTCGTTCACTTTTCTTCAAAATAACGACGAAGATTTTTGTATTCCATTTTCCCTTAGTTCATCGATTACACATGTTATGCATTCTCATAAAAAATTAAGTCAATTCGTTGAATGGTTTTTGAGTTGTCGGCAATTTTAAAAATGCGGTTTCGAGAAAGATGCTATTAAAGTTGCCGATAGACTGAAATCGTTGAAACGCATGGTTGTTTAGAACAAAAGAAGATCAGTGTGGCCACCGAGATTACACTGGGCTTTTCTAGAGGTTCAATTAAACAATTAAACGAATAAAAAAACAATAATGTTTTTTTTACCCACTACACCAGGCAACCCCTTAACCTTGCGGAAGTCGCGCTAGTGCACTGAGTGCACACTGCTCTGAAAATCTAGCGAAATCGTCTTAGAGCAACAGCGGCTGCTCGTTCAGTGGGCCATAAGTGCGACTTCCGGAGGGTTAAGGAAATAATACCACATATTCTATAAAAGTCCATGCTGGCTAATGGGTTTGCATTTTTGTACCGATTATACACTTCTGAGCAGAAGTAAAGGGCGTATATTACGCACTTCTGGGCAGAAGGGAAGCATGTATGTGATATCCAGCAATAAAATCTAAAGCTTTTTAAGGATAGTTTTTTTTTTGAACAATGAAAATTGGAAACACGAATGTAATATAATTTATTGAAAAAAGTAAAATAAAACTAATCTGCTACTACCAATTTTACTAAGATGGTAAATGGAATAAAGTTGCGTCCCACTTATATATAGTAAATTATCGTGAGTAATTATTTGAACAGTATTGTGCAAACTTTTTTTTTCGTCAACAAGAATCAGTATTACCGAAAATAATGTTGTTCAGTCATGTTTAAATCTCAATTAGTACAGATTTATAAAACTTTGGTATATACTTGTTGAAATGATCAAAACCTAAGATTATGTGTATGAATAAGAGAAGCAAGTGAATCACGATAGTAGGAATTAATTCAGAGATATTTCATTTCTTTAGGCATTTTAATTTTCATTTAAATTCAGCATTTTCAAAATTTTCATTTTCAGCATTCCACCAAAACGCTCAAAGAGAAACTATTTTCATTTAATGTTTGATTTTAATAATTACCTTAACTATTCTTTACATTTTGACTATTAATTCTATAATTTATCATCCCACATCCATGTTTTCTGTCAAATTTAAATATTGAATCATCCTTTATACTAATTAATTGCTATTGGAAATAACTTTTTATACTTAATTCGGCAAAACAACCCATTCGGGAAAATACCAATCGGCAAAATAAACCAGTTAATTCGTTATCTGGGAAAAGCCAGCGTGAGGAGTTGACGAGCAAGTAAAAAATACTATTTCAATGCAAGTATTGCTTGTGGCACAAAAACTCGATTCGAACCGTATTACGCACTTAACATTCTACTAAAAAAATATCTCATAGGCTGGTTATGTCGACTGGCCTGTCTATGAGAGTACCATCTCTATAACTTCAAATACATGTGTTTTGACAGCTTGCAGTTTTCAGTAGCAGCTTGATTACTCACACTTTTAAAGTGCAGAGTTCAGGTTAGTGAAAAGTGCGCAAAATCATTCACTAGAGATTTCTTCTAATATAGTCTGCTGGTTGTATCAATTTAGGACTGTGAACGAATGTTTTAGAATATATAACGCATAGAGTACTTTTCTTACAGCTGATAGATTTGCTCTGATTCCGTCGTAATTTGGAGGACAAGGACAGTGTATATTGGAATTGGTCACGAAATATTCAATAAAATAAGTCCTTATGTTTAGAAATTCACTTTATGACGGTAGTCGATCTCCTACATACATATTCTATAGAAGCCAATGTTTGTTAATGGTTTTGAAATTTTGCAGTGAGCCGCATTAAATACGTTTATCTTGAAACCATGTATTTAATCCGAATATCCGATTCATTTAATGCAAAATGTACCAGGAACATAGTTAAAAATAATCGAAGGTCTTTTTAGACGGCTGAAAATGAACCTGTTGCAACTCGCGGTGAATAGAAAAAATATTCATTCAACTATCCATCTTATTCGTTCAGTTGAATATCGTACAATATATTCATTACACTAATTATCTAGGAAAATGTTTTCAAATGTCGATAAAGCATATGAAACAACAATGATCATCGCTTACATTGTGCCAGGGCCTACTTTGATGCGTTTGATTCGTTGCTGCACGGTCGCTTCGTGTAATAATCGAAGACGAATGAAAATCTGCATGGATGAAAGGGCGGTTTGTTCGTTTGACGTTTTCAGCTGCGTCACTGAATATTGAAAATGAATTCGGCTGAATATGATCAATTTTCATTCAATGAATTTGAATATTTTTAACTCTGACCAGGAATGTATAATACCCATGATCGTAGATTTGTCCCATTTTCTTTGCGATTTCCTATCTTTATGGGACTGACTCTTGTAGTAACTATTTAATTATTTTAAGAAATGCATATATGCAGCATTGAGGGGAATTATATATATTTGACATGTTAAGGTTCCACATATTTAAAAGTGTTAATCCTAGCGATTTTGCACTTTTTTTTTAATTTACGTTTTAACGCAACTGCATTTCATTCGGGTGCGTTTATTTTCCTTTTCCGTTATACCAGCGTCATGTCAACCTCAATGCAGACGATACATTAGCTTCCATCAACGTAAATGTCCGTCAACGCCACGTCGTCGTTCCATCAAGATAAGTTGAATGCGTCTCTCGTTCACACTTCCCGTACGTCAAAGCATACCGTGCTGTTGATGTTGTGTGTGAATACCTACATTTAACTGCATATAACTAATTTTGACGTTCCCATGACGTGCTGTACCGGTGACGAAAGCCAGACGTATTGTGCAAATCGATCTTCAAACAGCCGCGGCTTAGACTTTGTACATAAAATATCCGAATAAATTCATTTTCATACATTATTGGTCTACCAACGAAGAACGAAATGCGAGTGGGAGCGAGAGCGCTAGCGACTGCAAGAGTGCGAGTGAAGGCGAACGCGCTTAAGAGTGAGGAAGATACGAGTGGGTTAAAGAGCGCGAGTGGCTACGAGTGGGAGTACGGACGTGTGGGAGCATGGGCGAGCGGGAGCATGGGCGAGTGGGAGCACGGACGAGTGGTAGCAGCAGTAGGAGTGAGCGCCAGTGGGTGGGTGCGAACGAAAGAGTGGGATTCAATATGTGCAATTTGAGTCGCTTTTGGCCGACTGGCACTCGCAGAAATTCTACCCGGCTGGGGAGTGAACGAAAGAAAGGCATGCATGGAGAACACACGGATACGAGTGTTGGGCGCAATGAGAACACGCGAATGAGAAATACAAGAGTTATTTTTGCGAGTTCAGCAACACTGAGCGTCTCTTGGCAGAGTCTTTAACAAGTTAAATTTGATTCTGTCTGGCCCTGGGGCTTTATTTTTACATGACAAGAGAGCAAGTGAGAACTCCACCATCGAAAACGGTGTTTCGTTCGCGCTATCGTGAGGGGACGCGGCGCGGTAGATCTTCTGTGTCGGGGCGGAATCCGGACAAACCTTCTTGGCAAAATCGAATATCCAACGGTTTGAATATTCCACGCTCTCATTGGTACTGTTTCGGTTTCGAAAACGCCGGTCTGTACTCCAAATAGTGCTCATCGATGTTTCTCTCGTTAGTCCGTCGACGAACCGGCGCCAGTAGCTACGTTTTTTGGCTTTCATCAAACTCTTCATGCGCGTTTCCGTCATCGCGTACTGTCGGTAGCTAGCTGGCAGCCCGTCGTCCCGGAAGGTCTTATTCGCAGCGGCCTTCTCCGCGTACACGTCTGAGAACTCTTTGTCCCACCATGGATTGGGAGGACGCCCGCGTGAGTTCGCGTCTGGTACGCGTTTAGTCTGAGCTTGAATCGCGGTATCGAGAATCAAGCTAGCCAGGAACCCGTACTCTTCCTCCGGAGGAAGCTCTTGTATCGATTCTATTTTTTCGGATATCGCGGACGCGTAGCTCTTCCAATCAATATTTCGTGTGAGGTCATACGAAACATTGATTGTATTCGGTGGCCCTGAACCGTTAGCAATATTAATTACGATTGGCAGATGGTCGCTGCCGTGGGGATCAGAGACTACCTTCCACATGCAATCTAACCGCAGCGATGTCGAGCAGAGGGACAGGTCTAAGGCGCTCGGTCGCGCTGGAGGGGCAGCAATCCGTGTCATTTCACCCGTATTCAAAATGGTCATTGAAGTTGTCGCAAAGCTCGTGGAGTAGGGTAGATCGATTATCGTCATGAAGGCAACCCCATGCCGTACCGTGGGAGTTGAAGTCACCTAAAATTAGCCTCGGTGCGGGGAGGAGTTCCGTAATATCGCAAAGCCGTCGGTAGCTAACTGAGGCTCTAGGGGGATGTAGGTGGAAGCAATGCAAAGGTCTTTGCCTTTAATTCTGGTTTGGCAAGCGACAACTTCAATGCCTGGTGTCGAGGGGAGGTCGATCCGATTGAAAGAATAGCACTTTTTGATCCCCAAAAGTACTCCTCCGTAAGAATCTTCTCGATCCAAGCGAATAATATAAAAATCGTGGAAGTGTAGGGTAATTTCTGAATTGAGCCATATCTCGCATAGGGCAAATGAATCGCATTTCAAATTATTTAGTAAGATTTTAAACGAATCGATTTTCAGAATAATGCTTCTGCAATTCCTTTGTAGAACAGTGATTAAATCTGTGACCTCGTTCGATGAATTAGCCATCGAAGGATACAATCGCTGAAAGGAGGGGTCATTTTGCAGTGAACTGCTTCAAGAATGTTTTTACTGCGGGGAGAAAGCTTATCAAGATACTTTTAACCGTTGTGTGTCCGACGCGGTACCCGGGTACCTTTTTAAGTTTCAATTAATTAAATTCCTATGTTTTATCCATAGCTGGAAATTGAAACTTTGTGACATCTTAGAACTTCACTAAGTCAAGCTTTTGGGTTAATAATATTGTTGAAATAGTAAGGGTGGGAGTGAGGAGGGGCTCCTGAATTTTTTTACTACGTAACAGGCCGACGTGGGTACCCGGGTACCCACAAAACTAAAATGTCCGTAACTAAGGTAATATCCAACCGATTTCGATACTCTTGGCCGTTTTGGATTCAGGATCTCATCCACTTTTGGATTTTGTAAAAATGAATCGGGTTACTTCATTCGGTTCCCGGGAATCCGGGTTTCCGGAAGCAGGTTCCAGTGCTAGGGTATTATTTGCGAACTTCAATGGAATACTAGCAATATGGGTATCAAAATTCTTGGAATTGCATCAGTAGGCTGTATCTCGTGGTTTTGGAACCATTTGGTGATTTGACCCCGGAACGGACATTCCGGAGCAGGTTCCCGTGGGGCCGTGAGTGGCCATTCCATTCCAATTCCATTTTTCAAATTGCCATAGGGTCCCGTAACAATAAAAAACAGACTTCCGAGACAATTTGAAGAGTTTTGATACTCATATTGCTAGTACATTATTAAAATTTACAAATCATATCCTAGTACTGGAACATTACTCCGGAAAATCCGGATTACCAAAAATCAGATCCATTATTCCGGTTCTATTGTACAGAATCAAAAAGTGGACCAGTTCCTGAATCCAAAATATCTAAAAGTGTCCAAATCGGTTAAAGGAAGCCATAGTTATGAGCATTTCAATTTGTGGGTACCCGGGTACCCTCGTTGGCCTGTTAAAGGTGTTTTTTTGTTGGACACATAACTGTTAAGGGGGTCAGAAATATTTAAAGCTGTAAGAATCCGGTCCACAATGTCAGAGAAATTTATTAAGCCAGCGTTGTTTTCTTTCTCTGGCTGAGATATGGGAACACTTGGAGTTTTTGATGTTCCTGGAAGTGCTGGGAACTCCTTTTCTGAGCTCAGGTTACTGAGACCGGGAGCGACTTGCTTCAGTTTTGCACCAGTACTTCCTTGAGTAGTTATTTTAGGGGGGCCATGAAGAGACACCTTCTGGCCTTTACGACGAAGTTTGGGAGAAAATATGTTCCTCCTTTTTCTATTGCTTCTAGGCACAGCAGAAGATGTTCCCTCCTGGGGTTCATCACAGTCGCCTTCGTCAGTAGACAAGTTGGTATAGATGTTCGTAGAGACAGGTGGCATAGCTATCTTAAGCATTTCTGCAAAAGATCGCTTAGAGCGTCCCTGAAGGGAACGCTTAAGATTCTCCTCGCGCTGTTTGTACGCGGGACATGAAGGGAGATCATGTGGGTTTCCCCCACAGTAGAGACACTTTTCGACATCTCTACCACAGGAATCATCCGCATGATTCCCACCGCATTTCCCACAACGGGCTTTATTGCTACAATGGGAGGCTGTGTGTCCCAATTGTTTGCAATTAGTACAGTTCATGACCCGCGGCACAAAGAGGCGAACAGGTAGACGAACCTTGTCAAAAAGAAGGTAATTGGGTAGGGCAGAGCCGGCGAAGGTCACCCGATAAGAGTCTGAGTTGACGTATATTTTCTTGCCGTCAGCTGCGACTGATGCTGAATGCAAACGTTTGCATTCCAGTATCTTCACTGGCTTAAGCATGGGGTCTTTGAAACAGCCAGTCCCATATTTTAGCAGGTCCTCGCAATTCAGACTCGAATCGGAAACGACCCCTCTGACTTCAACCCTGCTAGCTGGAACATATACCCTGTACTCCTTCGTAAAGGGCTCGTAGCCAGCAATATCGTTTGCCTGAGTTGAACTGTTAACCACCACCCGAAGCTTATCAGGGCGAATTTTCGATATTTCTGTCACGGCCGAATACCGATCCGTCAGAACTCGAGAAATCTGCAACAGATTCAAACACTTTTTTTCTTTGGTCCGGAAGATCACAAATGGCCCGGTGGCCGAGCTCGGATATACCTTGAGCCGGGGAGCCGATTTTATTTCGACGTTCATCTCACCTTGAGATGAACCGCCGTCAGGGGAAGTCATTTTTGCACGGGCCTATTGCCCAGTGCACGTTATTAAGACAACCAAGAAGGGGAAACGAAAACTAATACTTAGCTTGTGTAGGTAACGGTATCCAGACGGCTTACTAGAAGAACACTGTTTCACTTCACTGACCGGCTAACGGTACTCAGAAACAGAAACACAAAAGAAGGGAAAAAATACTGAAACCTCAACTAGGCGTAGAGTGTGCAAATAACCTTGAACGCGGATTAACACTATTTGTCGCTATAGAGTGTACGGACCGATGACAAAAGACTTCTATCTCGACTGAGTGCTCGATAACGAATGACTATTGTAGATTGCTTTTGTAATGAGAAAGCTGGAAAATATACTGCCAGCTCACGAAAGCTATAGATTTTATTGCTAATAACTTTTATTTCCGGTATTCACAACATAATTTCACAAATACAGAGGAGTACTGCAAGCTAGCTATTTTTTTTATTTTCTTCTTTTTCAATGGCAGTTTATGGGAGGGAAAACCGGCAGTTTAGGCTATCAATATTATATCCATTAGGTTTCTGCTCCCCATGTCGTAGGAGGAGATTGCAAACAGCAGCCGTCAAGTGTATCTCCGTGCCGATGACTGAATAGTCAGTTGCGAACGTAGTATCTTGAGGCCCTTGCTGGATTAAGCGATCTCTGAAGTCCTAAAGCAACCTTCCAGGGTTCGCTATGTGCTGGGCTTAATATCTTCAAATTGTTATACATTATTTTTCGGAGATGAATTGTGTCGTGCTCTGGACGACAATGTTTGGATTAGCACAAACAAAAGTGGGATCAAGCGTACCCACTCTCTCTTAACGTTATTAATTGCGATCGAATTTAATTTGGATTAGAGCTCTGGCTCCTTAGGTAATAGTTGAAGAGTCTGATCACACATGAATTTCCCTGCATCATTTTGCCTTTCTCCTATAGAAAAGTTGTGCAATCACTCTGAAAATCGGCAACATAATCCAGGCCTGGAGCGCTGTGAGTCATATACCATTTGATTCGGTTCGTCGTGATCGAAAAATTTATGAGTGTATGTATAATAGACTGGCAACAATTTTGATTTTTTTGGGAACACTGCTAATTCAAATGGTAATTGGATGCAAAAATCATGTGCAAAATATGAGCTTTCTCCGATAACTCTAGTTCACCCACAAGAGGTTTCCAGTTTCTATAGTAATATATATGGAAGCTCGGAAATAAAAATTTAAAATCAAATAAAAAATTCCACAGTGACTCTGCATATACTTAACTAATACTTAACTTGTGTAGGTAACGGTATCCAGACAGCTTACTAGAAGAACACTGCTTCGCTTGTCACTGACCGGCTAACGGTACTCAGAAACAGAAACACAGAAGAAGGGAAAAAATACTGTAAGCTCAACTAGGCGTAGAGTGTGCGAATAACCTTGAACGCGGACTAGCACTATTTGTCGCTATAGAGTGTACGGACCGACAACAAAAGACTTCTATCTCGACTGAGTGCTCGATAACGAATGACAAACATTACATGAAATATGTTTGTACTGCACATCTAAAGGTTTGGCCATTGTGATCATCATACTCGGGTTTTCATTTCATTTGTGCAGAAATAATTCTTTATTTTTCCATCGCGTGACAATTTATGAAAACATTTTTCAAAATTTTTGCATTTCATTGCAAGCAAATTGCAGTCAAAAATTTACAGAACCGATCACAAAAAGCACTATACTGGAAAAGAATACTCACAACGATTCTACATTCGTAGAGTTTCAAATGTTTCTAACTTGGATTTTTTTTCAATTTTTTTAGAATTATGTTGGGAAAATTTTGTTAAAAAATTAGAGTGGATCTCAATATACGAGCTATTTCAATTTTAATAGGCGGCCTGCTATAAAGCTGCCATGTTTTAAAACCAACTAATTTTTCCTGAACATTCAAAACTCAAGAATGTTTCAATGAAAAGTTTTACAACTGAACAAAAAGCAAAACATAAATAAAATCAATAAAAAAGTAATATGAACTGAGCTCGAAAGGTAGAAAAATCCATAAAAAATGCATTATGAGATATAAAAAAAAACAAAAATATAAAATTGAATTTGAGTAATCAGATCAAAACATTTATGAAATATATTGTTTCTCTTTCTATCTCACCAGGATTTGGTAATGGATTATGGCCCACTGATTTTTTTTCACTATTGGTTTTTAAGTTCAAAAAATAATTTTTATTTTACTTTAAAACTATGTTAACTTCATTTTATGATATCAATTTTTTCAGTATGTGAATTCTGACCTAGATTTTCACCTAAAATTACTTTTTCAATTTAAAAGAAATCTATTTAAGGTATTGGGTGAATCTCTAATAAATTTGTAAGAAAAATGGGGACAAACACATGTAGCCAGCGATCATCAGTCGTCCCGGTCCTGTGTGTGGGATGGGTGAAAGGGTCTTCCAACCTGCCGCAAATGGCAAGTATACATCTTTTCCGAACACTTCAAGCGCTGATGTATTCTTCGCTTCCAGTTTTTTGCCTTTTGCTCCGACATCTTGTTATCAGATGCCAAAAATTTCTCTCGACGACGACGATAGTCGTATTTTGGGGTGCAACACAGTTGATTCGGGATGCCTCGAATCCCTCACCACAGTCGACCAAGCGACCGTGAACCGTTCCGATACTGTTCGTGGAATTGACGAAAGGATCTTCCTACACGGCAACATGGCTTCGCTCTCTGCTGTACCTGATCCGTCCTCCAACAACATCGAAGTTTACTACCAGAATGTTGGTGGCTTAAATTCATCAATGGACAGCTATTTGCTCGCGACCACGGGTTGCTGTTACGACGTTATCGCCTTGACCGAGACGTGGCTCGACAACCGTACTCTGTCTCGCCAGGTCTTTGATTCAACACTCGATGTCTACCGCTGTGACCGCAATGCCCTCAACAGCTACAAGACAACAGGCGGTGGTGTGCTTATCGCCGTGGTATAAAAGCCCGAGTGATCAACGATGACCGGTGGGTGAGCTCCGAGCAAGTGTGGATATCAGTGAAACTTGCCGATCGCAATCTGTTCCCGTGTGTTGTGTATTTTCCACCTGACAGAATTCGTGATTCCAGCCTGATCGATGTACATCTTTCCTCCGTTTCTTTTATCGCCTCGATCGTCGCCCCGTCTAATGATATTGTTATACTGGGCGACTTCAACTTACCTGGCTTGACGTGGTGCCAGGCAAGTAATGGTTTTCTACGATTGGATATCGAAAAATCTGCTCTTATTAACAATGCCAGTTGTATTTTGGACAACTACAGCAGCGCAACTCTTCGGCAAATTAATAATGTCACCAACGAGAATGGACGTACATTGGACCTCTGCTTTGTAAGTGCCCGGGACTGCGCTCTGTACTGCTGCACTGCACTGACTCCTTTAGTCAAGCAGGTGCATCATCATCCCCCACTACATCTTGTATTCGCTGGTAACCTAGGAGTGAATTTTGAAGACGTCTCAAGCTCTATCGTCTACGATTTTAAAAACGCTGACTACGACAGCATCGTTAACACGCTGTTGGATATAAACTGGGACGAAAATATTAACAATGACGACGCGAACGAAGCAGCGATGACGTTTTCTAGTATTCTTAACTACTGTTCGCATACGAAGAAGAATCTAGCGCCTTCTAGCTGTCATCTTCACCAAAATTCGCCAATCATCGACATTTCATCGACATCTTTACCAATGCCCAAAATTAGACCAGAGAGAAGAGTTTCCGGGACAACTTGTTTCCGATTGAGCCACTATAAAAGGAGCAATGACAGCATTGGGCAACCTTCTTGCCCGACTGTTGAGTGAAACGTCAGTGTCATCCGATGTCAGAAAATATTTTCATAAAGTTTATATTACAAGTTATTTTATTTTGAAGTTATATGAAGAACATTATGTAGTAAAGTGAAGAAAAGTTGAAATAAGAAAATTTAGTTTAAATTACCTGCTGTTTGAGCCGCCGTTCCTGCCGAAAGTCCGTCACACCTGTACCAACATCACTTACCTGCATCTGCCGAACCTGAAAAGGAAAAGGGATTAACTGTAAGTCCAACTCCGCTGCTTTCGCTGATCGCCGTCATCTGGTCCTTTGAACCGGATAAGTGTCGAAACTCCACTTGTCCGCAACCGCCATCCCATTGTGGCGAATCGAATCGCCATCTTACGTCCGCCATCCTGTGGATTCACTCGGCTGGGAATCGGCCGCCATCCTGTATTCAACTCTACCAGGAGGAATTCATTCGTACAAGGCACATTTATTGCCTCAAAAAGTTCCCGTTCAAAATGTCTACGGAACGACGCATCAAATCGCTCAAACTACGGCAGCGTAGTATCCAGACGTCCTTCGATCTCATCAAGGCGTTCGTGAATTCTTACGAGGACGATACTGACGCCAGCCAAGTTCCGGTACGATTAGAGCATCTTGTATCGCTCTGGTCAGACTTCAACAAGGTACAAACGGAGCTTGAATCACTCGATGAAGTCGGTATTGAACAGCAGTTCAAGTATCGCACCAGCTTTGAATCGTCCTACTACAAAGTAAAGGGCTTTTTGCTCACCATTAATAAAACACCCGTTACACCATGCGTCGCTTCTAGTTCTCATTATGCTGGTCACTTCCCTCCATCGGCATCGCACGTGCGCTTGCCCGATGTAAAGCTCCCAGTGTTCAATGGAAACTTAGACAATTGGCTCAACTTCCACGATTTGTATTTGTCACTTGTCCACTCATCGGCAGAACTATCGAACATACAAAAATTCTACTACTTGCGTTCGTCCCTGATTGGGGACGCTTTAAAATTGGTTCAAACAATACCCATTAGTGCCAACAATTATGCGGTAGCCTGGAACATGCTAGTGGACCACTACCAGAACCCAGCGAGGCTGAAGCAGACCTATGTGGATGCCCTGTTCGACTTTGCCACCATCAAGCGAGAATCTGCGTCGGACCTACATTCGCTCGTGGAGAAGTTTGAAGCCAACGTCAAGGTGTTGCAGCAGTTGGGCGAGCAAACGCAATATTGGGACATCATTCTTATTCGCATGCTCAGTATACGACTGGACTCAACAACACGGAGAGACTGGGAAGAATACGCCTCAACTAAGGACACAATATCGTTCAATATCGTTCAAGCTTTCATTCAGCGTCGCGTGACTGTGCTGCAAAATATTCACCCCAAAGCCGTCGAAGCACCGGCAGTAAATAATAACGTGAAGAAGCCAAACTTTCGTCCAGTTGCTAGTAACGGAGCTAGTCAGTTTAATCCCCGAAAGTGTGTCATATGCAGTGAGCATCACCCGTTATACCAGTGTTCAACATTCTCGAAGATGCCCTTAGAAGACAAGGAGAGGGAAGTACGTCGTCATCAGCTGTGTCGTAATTGTTTGCGTAGGGGACACAGCCAAAGATTGTTCGTCATCCAGTACGTGTCGCAAATGTCAAGGTCACCATCATACTCAATTGTGTGCTAGTAGGGTTAATCATGGGAAGTCAATAGATTCGTCTGCCTCCAAACAATCATCTTCGCAATTGCCCGAACAGCAATCAGCACCGTCAATATCAGCCACTGTCGTCGAACGTGTCAACTACTCGACATCGAGCCACGGGCGACAATGCGTTCTTTTAGCTACTGCCGTCGTTATCTTAGTAGACGACAACGGAAACCAGCACACTGCAAGGGCACTTTTAGACTCCGGTAGTGAGTGCTGCTTTATTAGTGAGGCTCTCGCCCAAACACTCAAAGTTCAGCGGAAAAAGATATCACTCCCGATCGCGGGAATCGGGCAATCATCCACTCAGGCCCGCCAGAAATTTGCAACGACAGTACGGTCACGCATCAGCAATTACACTGCTAATGTAGAGTTTCTAGTCCTCCCAAGGCTCACTGTAGACTTACCAACAGCTTCTGTTGACATCACATCTTGGCGAATCCCACCTGAATCCATCATTTTGTAAGGCCAATCCAGTTGACCTCATCCTAGGCGTCGAAGTCTTTTTCGATCTCTTCAAGGTGTCAGGCAGAATTCCATTAGGCGACTCGATGCCAGTGCTTGTAAACTCGGTACTTGGCTGGATAGTAGCGGGAAAGACCACGCACTGCAAGCCCATCACTCCCGTTGTGGCGAACGTAGCTACAATTTCGGATATACATAAATTGATGGAAAAAATTTGGACATTAGAGGAAGGTTATTCGTCTCCCTGCTATTCGGTAGAAGAAGCGGAATGCGAGGAACATTTCCGTCAAACCGTCTCTCGTGCGCCAGAAGGACGGTATATCGTCAGACTCCCACTAAAACGGGACACACTAGCCAATTTAAGCGATAATCGCGGCACTGCTATCAGACGGTTTCATTTGTTAGAACGTCGGTTAGCACGTAACGAAGAGTTAAGTCAAAGGTATAGCGAATTTATGGACGAATACTATACTCTCGGACACATGGAACGTGTCGACAACCCGCAAGAAATAACTAAACCTTGTTTTCACCTCCCCCATCATGCCGTGGTACGTGAGAGCAGGTCAACAACGAAGGTACGAGTCGTCTTCGATGCTTCGTGCAAGTCAACCAGTGGACCATCTTTAAATGACGCTCTGATGATAGGTCCAATCGTGCAAGATGAGTTAAGGTCCATCATCATGCGTTCTCGGAAGCATTCGGTAATGCTCATCGCAGACATTAAGCAAATGTATCGGCAAATTCTGCTGCACGAGCAGGACATTCCTCTGCAACGAATTGTTTGGCGAAATTCAACTGACACACCCATCGACACATTTGAACTCAAAACCGTTACTTACGGAACGGCCAGCGCCCCTTTCCTAGCCACACGAGTGTTAAAACAACTAGCCGAAGACGAACGAACTAATTTCCCTGAAGCAACTGCTGTACTCGAAAAGGACTTTTACGTAGACGACTTGTTCACTGGCGCGCGAAACATTAATGAAGCTACAACACTACGGAAGCATCTAGAAATTCTCCTAGCGAAGGGCGGATTCGAGTTGCGTAAATGGGCATTGAACGAGGAAGCTGTTCTAGAAGGCATCCCAAATGAAAATCGCGCGCTCCAGCCATTCGTCGATTTCCATCGTGATCAATGCATCAAAACACTTGGCTTGCACTGGGAACCGGCTTCAGATGTACTGCGATACAAAATCCAACTACCCAGTTCGGATACAACCACCTCACTCACCAAACGAATCGCACTCTCACAAATCGCTCAATTATTCGACCCACTTGGATTGGTGGGTCCGGTTGTTACAACGGCTAAACTTTACATGCAAGCACTATGGACGATGAAGGACGAAAATGGACACTCCTGGGGATGGGATCAAGTACTCCCGAAAGCGATGATAGAACGTTGGATTGCCTACCAATCTCAACTTCCCCTTCTGAACGAGCTGAGCATCGAACGAGCTGAGCATCGAACGCTCTGCCCAAATCCAACAACGATTCAACTACATTTGTTTTCTGATGCTTCGGAACGTGCCAACGGGGCATGTGTTTATGTACGGTCAACAAATTCAGCAGGCACCGTCAAAGTCGCCCTGCTAACAACTAAATCGAAGATTGCACCACTCAAGCAACAAACCATCCCACGATTGGAACTGTGTGGGGCTTTACTAGCAGCACAACTTTATGAAAGGGTCGTCGAATCTCTTCAACTACCAGTCCAAACATTCTTCTGGGTGGACTCAACTACGGTACTTAGCTGGCTCAAATCACCACCCACAACCTGGAACACCTTCGTAGCAAATCGTGTTTCCAAAATCCAACAAGCAACGGTGAATTGCACCTGGCGACATGTAGCAGGGAAGGAAAATCCTGCCGACTACATATCTCGAGGAATGACAGCAGAGACACTCCTAGAATGTGTCAACTGGTGGCAGGGAACAACCTGGTTGCACCTTGATGACGACGAATGGCCCAAACAATGTCCGTTTGCAATCGAGGATCCTGAAGCATCCATTGAGGCGCGCAAAGTAAGTTGCACAGTAGCACCGGTGGGACCCGAGCCATCCTTCATCGACCAGCTCGTCAGTAGATTCTCCCAATATCAACGAATGCTGCGGATCGTCGCATATTGTCTTAGATTTCCTAGAAACTGCCAACTCGCAAGGGAAAATCGACCAGAGAACACCTGCGTTACTGTAAACGAAACACAAGAAGCAGAAACAATTTTAATTAGACTCGTTCAGCAGCAATCATTTGTGGAAGAATGGCGATTAATCGAAAAGTCAATGCCAGTTTCCACGAAAACACGAATCAAATGGTTTCATCCCATGCTATCATCCCCTGAGCGCCTGATGCGAATTGGAGGAAGGATAAGTCAATCACAGCAACCCTACGACGCGAAACATCAAATCATCCTACCGTCATCCCATCATTTGTCAACTCTACTTGTAAGAAGTTATCATGAGCGACACCTTCATGCCGCTCCCCAGCTGCTAGTCAGCATTCTACGTCTCCGGTATTGGATTGTAGGAGCCAGGAACTTGGCACGCAAAATTGTCCACAAGTGTGTTGTTTGTGTCAGAGCTCGTCCAAAACTAATCGAACAGTTCATGGCTGAACTACCAGCGAAACGCATCATCGCCTCTCGACCGTTTTCAACAACCGGTGTTGACTATTGGGGTCCGATACTGTTACAGCCACCTCACCGTCGAGCCGCCTCGCGTAAAGCCTACATAGCAGTCTTCATATGTTTCTGCACGAAGGCTGTGCACCTGGAATTGGTGGCAGACCTCAGCACACAAAAATTTATACAAGCACTTAGACGCTTCGTCGCTCGTCGTGGATTGTGTTCCAACCTATACAGCGACAATGGTAGAAATTTTGTTGGAGCTGCTAACGAACTAAAAACTCTCATTCGCAGCAAAGAACATCAGCAAGCAATTTTCCAGGAGTGCAACGAAATCGGAATCAAATGGCACTTTAACCCACCTAAAGCTTCACATTTTGGCAGCTTATGGGAGGCTGCCATTCAATCGGCACAGAAACATTTTGTTCGAGTTTTGGGAAACCGTTCACTAGCTCATGACGACATGGAAACACTATTAGCGCAAATTGAATCCTGCCTCAATTCGAGACCAATCGTGCCTCTCAGTGATGATCCTTCGGACTACAACCCACTAACACCAGGACACTTCTTGACGGGGTCAGCATTGAAGGCCGTTCCTGATGTCGATCTGTCCACTGTGCCTTTCAATCGCCTAAGACAGTGGCAGCGGACTCAAAAAATCCTGCAGGATGTATGGAGAAGATGGCACACCGAGTATCTCTCAACTCTTCAGGCGAGAACGAAGTGGTGCAATCCACCAGTACAGCTCGCCAAAAACCAGCTTGTTATTATCAAGGAGGAAAACTTGGCTCCCATGCGATGGCCAACTGCTAGGATTCACGAACTGCATCCTGGTCCGGATGGCATCACCAGAGTAGTTACACTACAAACACCACAAGGGAAATTTACTCGTCTTGTTGCGAAGCTTTGTTTACTTCCCGTCGTGTCATCTGATGAATCAAAGGCAGCAGAAGCGGATCACCTGAAATAAAATACAAGGCCCTTTAAAAAAAGGGACAAGGTAAGCACCTGTCCAATATTCCCTAAATCCTTTGAACCCGCTACCGGGTCTGTTTTATTCGCCAGAAATAATTGTCAGCAGCAACCGTCGAACTCGTGGCAGCCAATGAAATAAAATGCAGAAACGTCATGTCAGATGATCATCGATTTTGGCGTGGGGGACAAACCGTTCGTTTCATCGATTAGCAGATAGCAGATAGTTGGGATGTTCAAAAATATGTTTTCTGAAGGGGTCAGGATGTTCGCATACGAAGAAGAATCTAGCGCCTTCTAGCTGTCATCTTCACCAAAATTCGCCAATCATCGACATTTCATCGACATCTTTACCAATGCCCAAAATTAGACCAGAGAGAAGAGTTTCCGGGACAACTTGTTTCCGATTGAGCTACTATAAAAGGAGCAATGACAGCATTGGACAACCTTCTTGCCCGACTGTTGAGTGAAACGTCAGTGTCATCCGATGTCAGAGAATATTTTCATAAAGTTTATATTACAAGTTATTTTATTTTGAAGTTTTATGAAGAACATTATGTAGTAAAGTGAAGAAAAGCTGAAATAAGAAAATTTAGTTTAAATTACCTGCTGTTTGAGCCGCCGTTCCTGCCGAAAGTCCGTCACACCTGTACCAACATCACTTACCTGCATCTGCCGAACCTGAAAAGGAAAAGGGATTAACTCACCTGTAAGTCCAACTCCGCTGCTTTCGCTGATCGCCGTCAACTACCTTATCGACCGCCGTGTGCCAAAACGAACAATTAACACCCTCCCTGGCAATCAACCGTCCTTAGACGTTTAAAATCTGCCAAACGAGCTGCATTTAAAAAATTCTCGATACATAAGACACTTGCATTACGAAATCACTACTTTCAACTCAACTACGAATACAAACAACTAAGCAGACGCGCCTTTTTAGACACCAGCGAAACGTCGAGCGTCAACTGAAATCCAAGCCCAAGTCGTTCTAGAAGTATGTTAACGAGCAGCGAAAAGAATCCGGTTTACCATCTTGTATGTCGTTTAATGGAGTTGTAGGCACCGACACTAAAGAAATTTGCCAACTGTTCGCCGACAAATTTTCAAGCGTTTTTCCAACGAGCGCCTGCCACCACAACAAGTCTCTGCCGCCGCTAATTTAACTTCTTCTCTACAACGAACCATCAACCGAATTTGTGTCGATATTGTTGCCATTCTGGAATCTCGTGTTTAAGTGCCGTATCAAAACTGTTCGAGCTGGTTGTGTTAGATCCTATTTTCTTTCACTGCTAACACTACATTGCAGATGACCAACACGGTTCCATGCCTAAACGACCGACAACGACAAACCTGCTCTCGTTCACAACATATGTAATGGATAGATTCGCTGACGGATTGCAAACCGATGCTATTTACATGGATATATCTGCGGCCTTCGACAAAATCAACCATGATATTGCAATAGCGAAGCTGGACAAACTCGGCATTCATGGACAACTTCTGCGCTGGTTTCGTTCCTACCTCGATGGAAGGTAACTCCAAATCAGCATTAAGGACTGTCTATCTGCACCATTCTTTGCTACATAGTCCCGCACGACTGGAGACAAGTGAGAGTTATCGCCATTCCAAAACCGGGAAAACCAGCCTCCGACCATAACTCGTATCGACCGATTGCAATGCTATCCTGCATCAGGAAATTGTTGGAAAAAATTATCCTACGACGTCTCGACAATTGGGTTGAGGCGAACGGCTTGCTATCAGATACCCAGTTTGGTTTTCGGAGGGGAACGGGAACGAATGATTGTCTGGCGCTACTTTCGTCAGAAATCCAACTAGCTTACGCAAAAAAAGAACAAATGGCGTCTGTGTTCTTAGACATAAAAGGAGCATTCGACTCTGTTTCCATTGATGTTCTCTCAGAGAAACTACATCAATGTGGTCTTTCACCAATATTAAATAATTATTTATACAACTTATTGTCAGAAAAGCACATGCATTTTTCATATGGCGATTTGGCAACATTCAGAATAAGTTACATGGGCCTTCCACAAGATTCTTGTTTAAGCCCCCTTCTCTACCATTTTTACGTGAATGACATTGATAATTGTATTGTCAGCCCATGCACTCTAAGGCAACTTGCAGATGATGGCGTGGTTTCTGTTACAGGACCAAAAGCCATAAATTTACAACAACCACTGCAAAATAGTTTGGATAATTTATCAAGTTGGGCTTTGAAGTTAGGCATCGATTTCTCTACGGAGAAAACAGAGTTGGTTGTTTTTTCAAGGAAGCGTGATCCAGCTCAGCTTCAGCTTCAGTTGGTTGGTAGAACGATAGCCCAAGTCATGACCTTTAAATATCTCGGAATTTGGTTCGATTCTATAGGTACATGGGGAGGCCACATTAGGTATCTTATAAAGAAGTGCCAACAAAGGATAAATTTTCTCCGAACAATAACCGGATCTTGGTGGGGTGCTCATCCAAGTGACGTGATAAGATTGTATCAAACAACGATACTTTCAGTAATGGAATATAGGTGCTTCTGTTTCCGTATGAGCTGCAAACACTCACATTATTAAATTGGAACGAATACAGTATCGTTGTTTACGAATCGCCTTAGGTTCCATGCAATCGACACATACGATGAGTCTTGAAGTTCTAGCGGGAGTTCTTCCCTTAAAAGATCGATTCTGGGATCTCTCCTCTCGTTTACTTATACGATGTGAGGTTATGAATCCACTTGTAATTGAAAATTTCGAAAGACTTGTCGAGCTTCAATCCCAAACCAGATTCATGACAGTGTACTTCAATCACATGTCACAAGAAATAACGCCTTCTAGTTATGTTCTGACATGTGTTAATATACTAGATACTCCCGATTCCACTTTATTTTTCGACACGTCCATGCAAGAGGAAATTCGTGGAATCCCGGATCACCAGCGCTCTCTGGAGATCCCTAAAATATTCATAAGTAAATACCAACACATTGACTGCCATAAAATGTTCTACACTGATGGGTCACGAATCAATGAGGCCACTGGCTTCGGTATTTTCAACAATAACACCTCGATCTCTTTCAAGCTTGCAGAACCTGCCTCCGTTTATACAGCCGAACTAGCAGCAGTTCACTATAGTCTGGAAATCATTGATACTTTACTTCCGAGCCATTATTTCATCCTCACAGATAGCCTCAGCACAATTAAGGCACTATGCTCATTAAAGCTTGATAATCACGCTCCGTTCTTTTTGAAGAAGATACGAGAATACTTAACTAAATTAACAAATAAATCTTATCAAATTACCTTAGTGTGGATTCCCGCTCATTGCTCCATACCGGGTAATAAGAGAACGGATAATTTAGCCAAAATAGGGGCGCTGGACGGTGACATCTATGAAAGACCTATTGCCTTCAATGAATTTTATAGCGCTTCTCGTCAGAGGACGCTTACTAGTTGGCAAACATCATGGGACAATGGAGATCTGGGACGGTGGTTGCACTCAATTATCCCTAAAGTATCAACGAAAGCATGGTTCAAAGGGTTGGATGTAAGTCGAAACTTCATTCGTGTGATGTCTAGACTCATGTCCAACCATTATACGTTGAATGCGCATCTCCGCCGTTTTGGGATCGCAGAAGATAATCAATGTGCTTGCGGAGAGGGTTACGAAGACATTGAACATGTTGTTTAGTCTTGCACTGAATATCGTGAAGCCAGATCCCAATTAATAGACTCCTTACGAGCCAGAAGAAAACCACCCTATGTACCTGTTCGTGATATCCTCGCTTTTCGAGATCTTACATACATGAGCCATATTTATCATTTCCTGAAAACAATAAATATTCAAATATAATTATCCCCACAATGTTTCTAGTTTTTTCCCTTGCTACCCACAAACAATTTAGATTTCTTCGCAGTTAGTTAAGTTAGATAAAACGATATAAATAAAGAAAAAAATAAACAAAGATTACAGAAAAACTATCAATAGGTTTACAATGAAATTCAAGAAAATAGAGTATAATTAAAAACATTCAAAATGATGATTATCCTCAGTGTTAGCATTAGAAAGTGATTTTTATAACGTGATAGTCTTAAGAACCTTTGTAACATGTTATGTAAAAAAACCCCGACGTAAAAAAGCTTTTGCAAATGCCGTGTCAAATAAACGTTTTATGAAAAAAAAACCATTCTTTGCTATATCCGGTATCCCACAAGGAAGCCATCTCGGTCCAGTAATATTCTTCCTATACTTTAATGACGTCAATTTCACATTACAAGGACCCCGCCTTTCTTTATCCGACGACATGAAAATTTTTCGACAAATGCGGGATAAAACCGATGCCGAGCTTCTTCAGAGGGAATTGGACAGCTTTAGTACGTGGTGTGATCTAAAAAAATGGTTTAAAACCCGAGCAAATGCTCAATCGTTACGTTCACGCGGAAACGCCAACCGACTCAGTTTAACTACCATTTCTTCGGCTCGAGCATTCCAAGACACTCTCGTATCAAAGATCTCGGAGTCATCATGGATTCGGCACTAATGTTCAAACCACATACGTCATACATCGTGGATAAGGCATCACGACAGCTTGGGTTCATCTTCCGAATAGCGAAAAACTTCAGGGACGTATATTGTCTTAAATCGCTTTACTGCGCGTTGGTCCGCTCAACGTTAGAATATTGTCCAGCTGTTTGGAATCCGTACTACCAGAACGGGATTGACAGAATCGAGGCTGTCCAACGCATGTTCGTACGCTTCGCCCTTCGTTATCTCCCATGGCGAAACAGATTTTAGCTGCCGAGCTATGCAAACCGTTGCCAGCTAATACACCTCGACACACTCAGCATTCGGAGGGACTGCTCTCGAGCCCTGTTCGTCTCGGACTTACTCTCTGCCAGAGTGGAATGCCCTACAATCCTCGGACGTCTGGATCTTCAAGCCCGCGTTCGAGCTCCACGTAAAAACTCTCTTCTGCGAGTTCTGTTCAGGAGAACCAACTATGGTTGCCGGAGAGCTGTTACCGGACTCCAACTAATTTTTAACAGTGTGGTGACCAGGCACGTAGCCAGAGGGGGGGCTAGGGGGCTAAAGCCCCCCCCGAAATTTTTCAAAAATAAATTTAAAAAACCGGTGACTTTTAACAAAACTTGTTGCTTATTTGGTTTGAACAAATTATTGAGAAAAAGTTAAAGAAGGCTATTTCTAACCACCGAAGGCAATGGTCACGAAATTCAGTGTGCTTTATGCTTTTGCTCGAGCCAGTGCGAAGCGAACAACAAAAAAGTAACTTTTATATTGTGTGCCTTGTCTGAAGAATACAAGAGACTGTTACTTTAATTGTAGCTGTAATAATCTGTCGAGATTAGTGATTAGCAGAAGCAAGAATTGGTGCTCCAGCCAAATGCGGTGATTATAAAATTATTGATCATTCGCATCCTGAAGGTGTAAATAGAGATTAGACTTTCGGAAACCGGCTCTATCCAGTTCTACCATGGCAGGCATTTAGCGCTCAACAAATTAGTGCAGACGAAACCATTCATTTCGCACAACTTAAAGCACAAGGTTGTGTGTGACAATGCTATAATTAAGATCCTTCTGTATATGGACTATGAGAAAATGAATGTTCCGCTACAAGATCGGATACCGCTTACTCGCAGATTAATGTCACATTTGGGAGAAATGGAATCTATTTGGAAGGGCAATTATTGAGGGCGAAAAGCAAGGAAGATATTCGCGAACATAAAGGCAGCAACTACGATGATGACACGGAAATGTACAATAGCGAGATAGAAATGAACTACTCCCCCCCAAGACATAGTTGGTGAGGAAAAAAATATTTCCTTGCCTCGTAAACAGGTTTCCACGTGCAATGGCTAAGCGTTTGCGCGAGATCTGTAGGACAACCACATAAACTCGTTATATTATTTTTATTGTTTACATAAGGAAATATATAAAAGACCCACGACCCAGTTTGTTATTTTTAAATGATAAGTTTTTGAATTGCACACAATTTTGAATTTCTGTATTAGGTCAGTGCACACTATACACTCTGTTCTCTGTACACTACTCTGCGCTACACAAAAAGTATTTCAATTTATCTGAGAACGATTGAGCCGAGAATAGAATTTTCATTTCGCGTCATTTTAACGCAATACCATTTTTATTAACGCTTCATTTCATTGTTACGAGTAATTCGTTCCGTACTAATACACTGTTAATCCGTAAATCCGTGATATCTTCGACAAACGTGCAAAAAAAATTCTTTTAAAAGTGGACCGGGCAAAAAGTGGTAAAATAATAGGCAATCACGAAGAGGGACTAAAATGTTGGGACTGATTGAATCTATAAGTCAATAAGTTGGGATAACAGTTTCGATTTCATGTCTTAAGTATGTGACAGTCTTTCGTTCCGTTTTTGCTCGTCATGGAATAAAATGAGAGAGATAATCTTAAATAAGAGAGCAAAGAGAGGAAAAAATCAACCAATCTAAATCGACTCAAGATCACTCTTCTATCTTTACTATACACTCAACACGAGTTCTTTCCGAATTGCGCTCTGATCTTCTCATTTCGTCTTCGTTGCGTTAGGTGCAACAACTTTAATTGAAACTTTTTCCCAAATAGTGATAAAACAAACATGTAATCAGACAAACATTACAACTTTCTTCAAGAAATCATACATCTCTTCCAATCTTGATGATGATTGAAAAAAATCAAGAGCTAATTATTTTTATTCACAAACAAACCTATTACTAAACAGATTAGTGTTCATATTTGTTTAATGAATTGGCAAAGAGTTTTGCAAAAGTTTTACAGGAAACGGATGATTTGCTGTAATTTAAAACAGTCAACTCTAAAAGAAAGCCTCGGCAAATTAGGTGCAAGTGCGATGTGTTCTCTTCCATGTGTCGGAAGCAAGTGATGCTGAAATTATTATCTATGTTTATAGTCTCTAGTTATTTTGGTGGTGTCATCAATGTTATATTTACCAAATTTTATGTAAATTAGAAGCATTGAGTAATCAGTGCTAAGTAATTTTCTTTCGATTTGTGAATAGATTCTGAGCAGTTTCGCTCAGTAGATTAAATTCTGGGTAGTTTCCATTAGTAGATTAAATCATTGAAATATATATTTGACATTGTCCAAAACCCCACGAATTCCGAAATAAAACCTTCAAATAAATAAATAAAACCAAAATGTTCAAATATAATATTTACTTAATCTAGGTAATGTTCTCAAGTTACAACGGTTTTGCAAGATTGTCAAAAGTCAATAGAGCTAAGGCATTCTTGCTTTGTAGTGAAATCAGTAGTTTTTGCACTCACTTTACATTTTGATTTTTACTATAGTTTTAGGGATCTAGGAAAATCAGTCTACGATATTTTTAATTCATAAGTACAATGATATAAAAAGTACCTAAAAAGAATCAACTTAAATAGATAAAAAGATAGTTATTCTGAGTTGCCTGATAATGTTGTCGAAGATAGTCTTTAACCCATTACCTATGAGAGTCAAATGAAAAAAACATGTGTGTTTTTTCAGGATTGTTTTGATTACGACATGATCAGTATCATTTAAATTGAAAATTTCATAAAGTCGAGTTAACGCAAACTTCGGATGAAGTCAAAGAGCTAGTAATAGTAGAAAGAAACCTGATCATGAAAATAGGAGTTGAACCTATTTTCTGCATCTACAAATCGCCTGCCTTATCAGAAGATTTGAAGCAAATTTCGACATTCACTTTGTTCGGACATTCTTTGCAACGGTAAACTTTGATTTCACACTGATATATTCCTATTCATGGGGACAACCTTGACGTTGGTTTCGTTCTTCTGATTAGCAAATGCGTGTAAAGTTTCATGAGACGGGTTTTTGGATATTTTTCTACTCATTCCAATTTAGCGTCTTCTACAAATTGTAAAGGTGTATCGAATGTGTAGCATTTTCAAGCAGCGTAGCATGCAGCGTAGCATTTTCAAGCAGCCCTTAATACTTTGAGCTCTTGACTATTCATTTTTGTAACTAGAGAAATTTCTAACTTGTAAATCAAAAATAATCAAATTTAATTCGTCGATGCACTATAGCCTTTCTTGTAACAGGCAACATATTATTAGAGTTTTTAGTGTCTATTGTCTTATTTTTGGAATTGTTTTCACTAAGAACTTTTCATAATTACGTTCAGTTTCCAGTGATTGTTTCAAGTCATCAGAATTAATACATTTATGCAATAATTTTTAAGCCCCTCCCGAAACAAAATCCTGGCTACGGGCCTGGTGGTGACGGCCTTTGACTTCAACCGGACGCGGAATGCGATAAAAGCGAAAATGTTGGCAATTTTAAAATGTAATTAGTTTAAGCAACCACCATTGGGGCCAAGAGGCCTGTTGGTGAAGGTAATAAACATAAACATAAACAAAAACTTCTGAATAACTTCTGAGCAGCTCCGAGAATCAAGTAGAAAATGGAAAATTTTCTTTCTGTAGGAAAACATTTAATAACACTTTTCGAGGTTTTTTGTGTGGTCCAAAATGCGTTCAGAAAACATATTTAGGAAAGAAATCTTTTTTTTTCGTAAACCTATGCTATTTATAGCGACTGGGTATATGATGCGAACCATGGTTGAATGCATTAGACATTTCCAGGGAGCCACTTTCCAGTCTCGCTCCACACACATATTTTCCTCGATTGCATACCTCCGGTGACAGCAACGCTTTACCCAAAAGTCGACGACACCTTATAGGTTGTCTACTAATCACTTTAACGAGTCTCCTGCGCTCTACATGCCCAAAACTAAATATCATTTTAAACTGTCTCTAACATGCTAGTCCATAATTATCAAGCCTTATGCGCCCCTGTCGTGATCGTCCTATTCAGCGGCTTTCAGCTCACTACACTGTTCTAACATATAACCAGTGCGAGCAATAAGCTCCTAGTCTGATTTTTCTCATCTGTTGCTCGTTGGAAATCCACATCGAACCAGTTTCCTCGTGTGTTATCCGATAGTCATGTGACTGCTGATCTGATCACTTTATGAACTTGCTGCTACGTTGTGATCAAGAAATCTCTTGTTGATCGTTCCTCAAAACCTTTTGTTCTAAAGGCGGAATTATATGTCTCATGTTTTCCATGAAATAAGATATTTGAACATATATTTTTGGTATTTACTATTAAACTAAGATTGCACTTGTAGCGTGCTATAAAACATCAATTGTTAATTGGTTAATTTTTTATCTTCTGCTGGTAGGAGTCGTGCTTAGACAGAGTTACTACGCATTGCTTAAATCTACCATGTTTCACGGCAACAGCAGAGTCGTCCCTCTTTACCATGAGAACCGACAGCTTTCCTATCTGTATATTCCAAATCCTTTCATAACTAATTTTTTAAAACTTTGCCTACTTAGTAATTTCTAGCTAATTTAATGTCGTTAAAATGAACATAAGATTGAAGTAGAATAAGTTGTTATCCAAATAAATAACATCCCAAGCAGCACTTGTAACAAGCAACGACAGCGATTAGTTGCATAAGCAAAGGCTTTTACACGTGCGCTTTTTGAGTTGTTAAACCAGCGCAATAATGGTTGCCATATACCTCTATGTAACGAATTATGTTGCTGAAACTGCTAGTCAACAACTGGTGTTGCTCGGGATCTATATAGTTCTTCTAAGATTATGTTACTGTTAAGTTTTAGAAGAACGTTGAAAGTTTCTCTTGTTCTCGCTTTCCATGTAATACCTCCTGGAATCGCCATATATGCCTTTACCGACTGCATTAATCATTGCAATAAAAAGTTTATAATTTTTAGTCAAAGCAAAAAATGAAATTGATCACCAACACTCTTGTATTTTTAAGCCGGTAACCGAATCTTTGCTGCAGTTACCGCTTCTTCTCAGCAACCTTATCTTATTATCGATAGAGATTCCTGATTTCAACGAACTTGCGCCAACAAAGTTAACATGGCTTGCTTAAACAAAATAAGATATGCAGTAAGTTGCCATGTCTTTTCAACATTATAATAATACTAAATATTTTTTTTATTCCAGCGCAGCCCCCCCTTGCGCACGCCAATGCTTTTGTTCCTAAGCCGCTCATATCAGTCGTAATTTGACCGGTGAGCTCGCAGTTATTGAAGATGCTGGTCCCTTCTTTAAATCATGGAAGAATTAGTTCAATTTTTATATAAAAAGCTTCACTCGCGTCTTTTGATTTGGGGTGGATATGCTATGCACACTTTTACCCCACTGTCAGTTTTTTAACTTATTCAATTGTTACGAAAATTACTGAATTTTTTTCATCAAATCAAATATATCTCGCAACGAACCATTTGTTGAAGATTTTTCGGGTACTGTAGTTTTATAGATCCTGATTTATTCAAACAGCCAATTTATGATTCCCAAAATTCAAAAAATAATATCAAATCAGCGAAAAATAGTCCTTCTCCCTTAATTTCAAGCCACTATATTCAAATTTTTCATGCTTATATGTTCGATTAGTTGACTTAATGATACACAAAATCCATACAGAGTTGCCAGGTTCTAGCGCTTGTGTGCTTCTTAAAGTCCTATGCGCACTTTTGCCCCACGCGCACTTTTACTCCACCTTACTCTAATAAGGATGGGTGGAAAACCATAATAATAAATATATGATCATTTCATTTTAAAGATTTTTGCCTTTCTCAATAGAAAGGTATTGCAATTGCTCTGAAAACCGACTTTTTGATATTATTGATATATTCGATTCAGTTCGTCGAGTTCGGCAAATGTCTGTGTGTATGTATGTATGTGTGTATGTGCGTCTGTGTGTATGTGACCAAAAATGTCACTCACTTTACTCAGAGATGGCAGAACCGATTTTGACGAACTTAGTGTCAAATGAAAGATAGAACGTTCCCATAGGCTGCTATCGAATTTCTGATTGATCCGACTTCCGGTCCCGGAATTACAGAGTGGTGAGCACGATCACGCAGAAAATGTCGATTTTAATAAATTCAGCAATTAATGTACAAAGGTGAAAATTTTTCCAAAATATTACCACAACTGCTTCGATTTGTAGTATTAGGTCACTAATATCCATTCAAAGTCTTTTTGGCCACATTGGCCACCATCATCGGTTCTGGACGCCCCGGCGGAAGTATCCAAATTCAGAGTAACATTCACATCGGTTTCTCGGAGATGGCTAGACCGAGTCAACCAAACTTAGTCTCAAGTGAAAGGTGTTGCGCCCCGTAAATGGCTATTCATTTTCATCCCGATCCGACTTCCGGTTTCGTAGTTACAGCTTGTGGCGTGCGATCACATAGCAAATTGCGATTCAAACCGATACTCCGATGAAAGCAAAAAAGGTAAAAATTTCGCTAAAATGTCTCTCAAACAACTTAAATTTGATGTTCTAGGTCATCGACGGCCAACCAAACTTTCGTTGACTACGTTTACCACCATAGACGGTTCCGGAAGTGCCCGGAAAAAGCGGCCATCTTTCAAAATTGCACCTTTTTTCAGTTCAATATTACCGTGGCTGTTTTTTCTTTTGCAAAATTTTAGAACTCGAATAATGATTTCTTTTTTTGTATATTTGTCATGTCATGTATAATAATAAAATATAATATATGTATTTGAAAGCAAATATTCTTGTGTTCATGATTGAGAAAGGCACAATTGCACCGCTAGGTGGATTAAAACAGGTTTTTTTCATTTAGCATTGTTTTTATTTATTTTGTTTATTTGACCTAATTTTATCTATTGTATTCATTTAATTCTTTGTATGCATTCCGATCAGTATATTATCTCATGCATCTTATTCGAATTATTCATTTAACTTATTCACTTTTTTCTAATATTTTTTTTCTGATATTTTTCCGGTTCACACTTTTATTCATTTTAATAATCTGACTAATTTTGTTCAGTCATTCACTTTATTCATTTCATCTAGAACATTAATTAGACACAATATAATTTCTTCTGTTAATTCTATTACTTTTTAATATCGCTGATTTTTTTCATTTTAATAATTTAACTGCTTAAAAACAAACAAAATGAAAAAAGTATAGACAGAAAATTTCGGTTAAAAATTATATTTTGATATATCTTTGTTTTCTTCAAATATTTTTGAAAACTGCTAAATCATATTAATTTGGACTGCTTTCGGCTACCTTCTGCCCAAACGAACTATTGAAAACTTTGCAGGAGGTGTGTATTAAGGATTGGTATGTAAAAATTCAGCAGCTTCTAATACTGCTAGAGAAGCATCCATATCTTGATCAAAACAGGTTTTTCGTGTTTCTTTACTCTAACACTTTTAAGAAAAACGGTTTTGGAACCCTATACGTGCTACAAAATAATTAGGTATGAAAGAGTTAATTTAATCCATATTATTCATATTATTTATTTTATTATTCCAATTTTTTATGGTTTTATTCAGTTTACTTATTTTATTTATTTTAATCATTTTATTAAAACTATTTTTCCAGTTCATATATTTTATTCAGTTTCTTCATTTTATCAATTCAGTTTAGCCAGTCCTTTTTGTTATTGTATGATAGCTTGTAATCTTGAAACAATTTAATTTACTCTCATTATTTCATAACTTTTTTAACATTGTCTAATTTTAATTTGAGCTAATTTGATTTATTTATTTTATTAATTTGATTTATGTTAATCATTCTATCCATTTTATGAATAACTTTTTACATTTCTTGCAAAAGAAATGTATAGAATTCGCTCAAACTTTGCTAACTTTTTCCGAGGTCCGGAGGGCCGAGTCTCATGTACCAATCGACTCAGCTCGACAATGTCTGTATGTGTGTGTGGGTATGTATGTATGTGCACTAGTGTCATGTAATTATCTCAGCAACCGCTGAGCCGATCTTAACGAAATAAGTTTCAAATGAAAAGCCTAACGTTGTCATTTGACACTATTATTTTTTGTTTTTCGATATGTTGTTTATGAGATATGGGTGATTTTGTCAAAACACAAAGGGTTTAAAGCGAATAACTTTCGAGCAAAGCAATCGAGCCGTAATTTGTGCACATAATTAGAAAGCCTGTAAAAATACCTTTCAAACAAGCTACAGATTGTCAAAATCCGTTCACGAACGGCGGAGATATTAAATATTTTGTATTTTTATTCCTTGCTTACCAATTTCCACTAACTAAAAATGAGATCGTTACGTACAGAGTATTGCTTTACGGGTGTTTTAGGGGCAAAACTAAACCGATTTTGCATATCGGGGTATGAAAACACATCGGCGTGATTCAAGGAACTTGATTCCGAAAATATTTTGTGAATTTAGTTAATAATTAATTATTTATTCCTCAAAACTTAATACACAAGTTTACTTCAAAGACAAAACAATGTTTAAATTCACTTCAAAGGGAAAATTTTGCCAGAGTTGATGTATTTATCCTTTGGATTAAGCGTTGCGTTCAGTCGTGAGATAGACGTTGGATGGTATATGAAAGCACAGATCACAAAGTAATCCACCTAGTAGTGAGAAAATAGATTTCTAATATAATTCATATTCATATTATACGCGTAAAACGTAAAACGAATTTCACGAATTCCAAAACCATTGTTTCAGAATATTCTGAAGTGTTTGTGAAAATCCCATTTCAAAGAACACGTTTTCGTTCTTTTTTTCTTGACGGCGTTTTAAGATTATCTGGTTTGTTCAGGAAATCTAGAAATCAGGAATGATTTTTGTACAGAATAGACTTTCCAGGTCCAGTATTTTAACGCGTGATTGAAAATATTAAACTGAAATAAGGCTACTTTTAAATAGTATTCATTTGCCTTGAAATATATAGAAGAGTGTCATGTGTCTAGGTTATGTTGATAATTATATTATTGTCGATGGCACAAAAGCCGTACATTCAGTCGATTACAATGCAATCTCTTTCCACCCATCCTTATCACTTGAGAATTGTTTCTTTCGGAATTCTCGTTCTGGAAATATGGTTTAATGAGTCCGATGCAAATCAATACCTTGACAAAGGAATGGTTCAAACTACTAGAGTAAGTATTTTAATTCATCGAAAAGCTAGGGGCTATTGAAAGTGTCCCTGAACTGCGTTTGAGACACGAACATTCTTAAAATTACAAGTCGTATTTTTTCGCAAATAAATATGCTTTAGTCACATAGATAATGAAAAATGTATATTGGGGTTTTCAGTACAACTCAGTATCAGTTGTAGTTACACAATAATATGTATGACATAAATTTAGTGAGGTCAACTATCTGTCCAATGCATAAACTCTGATTGTAATCCACCAAATTTACGTGTACGAGCACTCAAACGAAACGACTATTGAATTGTCCAATGCCTGTCCTAATTTTGGCATTGAAGCTTCAATTGGAGCGTTCTCAGCATATGGCAAATTTGGGCAATTGAAACCATCGCTATAAGTTAAAAGCATCCTTTTACTGGGATAGTATAGTTCGATAGTACAGGAGTCTTCGGGCGCCATTTTTTCCCGGATCTAATTTGTGGATATATTTAGAATTTGATCCGTTATGTTTCATAAAAGTGCTATTCAATACAATGAATCTGCATTTTCAATAATATCAAGCCAATAAAGTTGTTCTCAATTTTCAAATGACACATTTGAGCATATGTTTCACTCAAAATTCAGTAGAGTACGAAAAGTGCACGTGGGTTGTCTCTTTTCAACATTTTTTGTCTTTAAACAACCATATTACCCAATTTGAATTACCCAAGGATTTCCGTAATTATAATATATACAAACGCTCTGTATAAAATTGAAATAAATTGGAGTTGATGTAGTTTTCGGATTTTGGTCACTCTCCTTAGTGCAACTTTTCGAAGGAATAACCCCTCATCCTCTAAAGATGAGGGGCTATTCCTTCGAAACGTTGCACTAAGGAGAAAGACCATATATTAAAGCAGGGTTTGAACATAAATTAGTTATAATTTTCTCACAATACAACTATTTTGCAAATTTTGCCAGGACACCAATAATCATCTTTTTCAAGTAGAATGTTTGTTTCCGCAAGTGCGTCTGTTCTACACTAAAATGAAAACTATTATAGGGAAACAGAAGACAAAAATAGGTTTGTTTACTTTAACCTGAACAAATGATTCGCAAGATTAAATTAGCTTGAATACTAACACATATTTCAGATTAGTTAAAGATCTTATGACACATCTTGGAAATGTATTTGGAACTGCAACTAATAATTTTTACGCCATGATTAGTATAACATTTTGTTATTAAAAAAAATGAGTTTCACGTTAATTTTTCGTAGAATTCGTTTTTACTTCATTTAACAAACTTTTTTTAAATTTTATTCTTTATACTCATTTTTTCCAGATCATTCATTGCATGGATTATATTCGTTTTGTTTTTTTTATTTAAAAAAATTGACTTATTTTAAATATATGATCATTTAGTCATTTAAGTTATTGCAATTGTTCTGATTGGATTTCACTGGAGCAGTGATGTCAGAGACATTCTCAGATATCGGTGAAAAATTATATTTTGATAAATCTTCGTTGTCTTCAAATATTGTTGAAAACATAAATTTTATCAATGCAGACTGCTTTCAGCTATCTTCTCTGCCCAATCGAACTATTGAAAACTTTGCAGGAGATGTGTATTAAGGATCGGTATTTAAAATTTGAGTAGCTTCTCACACTGCTAGATAAGCATCTATCTTGATCAAAACAGGTTTTTCGTGTTTCTTTACATTTTAAAGAAAAACGGTTTTGGAACCATACATGTGCTAGAAAAAATATTAGGTATGAAAGGGTTAATTTTATGGATATTATTCATATTATTTGGTTTCATATTATTAAATTGTTAATTTTTCCCAGTTCACATATTGTATTCAGTTTCTTCATTTTATTAATTCGGTTTAGTTAGTTCTTTTTAATTATTGCAAGACAGTTAGTTAGCTTCAATTTAATTTACTCTCCTAATTTCTTAACTTTTCTAATATTATCTAAATACTTCTTGGACGATATACCGTCAAAATTATGTTATCAAATGATGCGCTGTTTAACGTTTGTAAAACTCATCGAAGATGCTATCTTGACCTTAAATTACTGTTTTTGAACATTTGACCTATACATATAATTGGTCATACAACAAAAATCAAATGCTCATCAAAAGCGATCAGGATCTGCTAGAGTCGAATGGAAATCGTCATTTTTCATAAATTTCTCTCTACATTCGGAAAGTGTTATTCTCGTTATTAATCATATTACGTTTTCGTCTCAACTCGACGCATTCCCAAAATAAAAACCTGTTTTACTCCATCTAGTGGTGCAATTGTGCTTTTCTCATTTGTACAGACGTGTACGATCCATGGCTGGTTATGTTCAATACAATGGTGGAAATGAATATTACATGTTCAGTACGATTTGCACATACATACGACAGCCACGATCTTGAGATACTATGTGATACTGAAACATTGCTTGAAACCAGCGGCGGATCATAGAGAAAGATCTGGGAGGTCCGGGTCCTGTCGAATTTTCAACTTGTTAAGAAATTTTAAACTAGTTTTAATTTTAAAGTAGCAACCCCTCACTGCTTACTCCCTCCGGGCCGGTATGATTGACGATTTTTAGAGTGATTGCATAACCTTTCTATATGAGAAAGGCAAAAATGTACCAAAGTCCAAAAAAGTAATTTTTTGTCAAACATTATATTTTTCGAGTTTACACCAAATCTCAATGTTTCATGCATTTTAAAGTCATTTGTCATCAAAAATACAAATTTGATTTTGAAATTTTTTCATTTCAGTTTATATGGGAATTTGCTGTATGATTGCACTCTTCAACTCGTAACTCCGAAACCGGAGGTCCAATCATTGAAAAATTCAATAGCAGCCGATGGGAAGGTTGTACCTTTCATTTGAAACTAACTATGTGCAAATCGGTCCAGCCATCTCTGAGAAACAGAGGTCACATTTTTTCCACATACACACAGACATTTTCCGATCTCGACGAACTGAGTCGATTGTCATGTGACACTCGGCCCTCCGGGTCGGGATTAGATTGACGAATTTTAGAGTGAATGAGAAAGGCAAAAACATTTTTAGCAAATGTTGAAAGTTATGCATTTTTTTGATGAGCAATTCTGTTTCATAGACATTAAATCAATTTTAACTTCGCTTCTTATTAAATAAAGACCCTGTAGCACGCCGCAAAGTCGTTCGTGGACGACTGGCGATCTACTCCTAACGGAAACGTAATTCAAACAGGGGACTACCGTACCACACTCGATTGTTAAGCGGAGGGCTTATGCGCCACCTCTAATGAGGACCCCGCGCCAATGTCGAATTGCCCGGTATGAGACCTGACCTCAGGTAGGTTCAGTTCGTTCCTTGGAAAAGGTCGAAAAATGGTCCAGCAGTCCCCAAATTCACCCACAGAAGACTTACAGCATTTCACTTCACTCAGGAGAACACAACACCCGAAACTACCCTAACCGAAACGGTACTGAAGCTTTCCGTATGAGCTTTCGGTTATCATCACTGGAAGTTACCTGTTACTCACACGAGAGGTCGACACCGTCAGGGAACCGGTTCACTGTACCGTTCACACTTCCCAGTGGATTCAAATCTAAAATTTAAGCGCGCGTCGGAAATCTTTCACCATGCTACTATCGTGAATCAAATAAGCGGATAGGAATCTAAATATCTAAGTTTATTCAGGAGTTCAATAGGAGTATCTTAGAGTTCGCATGGATATGGATTTAAATTATAATTCACTTTGTTTCTTCTACCTATCCTACATGTGCGTGTCTTATTCTACTTTCCATTGCCTTCACTTCGTATCACTATACAGCGCGCGCTGTAGCCCGCAGGCTAAATTTCGGGGAACGCCACAAACTGCTATGGGTCGTTTAATTATGATTCACCTCGTCTATCACATGTGCACACGGATGGGAAAAAATAGAGCTCTTTGTGTACTTACAGGCCTGTTGTTTGATTTTTGCGATCGACTTAGCTTCGATGAGCCACCGGCTGGTTGTTTGCGACGGTCGATGGTTGTACCGGCGACGTAGACGGGAGACGGGGTCCTCTCGATGCTAAAACTAAAGCTGGTTGTAGTTTCCTAGCAGGGTGGATCCAAACCGCGTGGGAAGCGGTCTAACTTCGACGGATGTTTCAATCGGGCGCGGTGTTGACGGCGCGGCCCCTTCTGGTCGTTGGAGGACGGTTAACCAGGATCTTTGCGCAGGAGAACTCGACGGAAGATGCAGCTTCGCTTGGACGAGTGGATTATAGATGGAATACAAAAAGCCGTCGGGTGGCTGTACGACAACGGAATTATTAGAGCACGCACATGGCACGCACATTACTTCTGCGAAATTACCTTTCTGTTGGGTTTTTTTTCTAGCAACCGAAACTTGGCTGTCACTGTCTATTTTACTTAACTAACCAAGCACTGAAATGAAACACGGGAGATTAGCACTTTGAAAGATTTCAGATTTTACTTAACTACCTCGACTACCGCGATTATTGAAAGAAAAACACTTCCGAAACGTTTTCGAGACTCCAGGCAAATGAACGAGTAACTTGTTGCCCTCAGATAGGAAACCTCGAAAGACGGTTTACCGGAAACAAGTCAGCCGAACGATCCTGATAGCCTCGACCATTGTAATTCTCCCGAGTAAAATGTATCTCGCTTACGCAGGCTTCATCAGATCTTGCTTTTGCATCTTCTCACCGAATCAAAGGACACGAAGTAAAGAAGTAAATCCGAATGCTTATTGTCGCGATAAGAGAATTACTCTTCTAGCCTCGCGGATCGCAGTGCGTTATGGAATTCCTGTTGGTTGCATACGTTACAGGCGAAGTTTAATTAATCTTCTTTTCTGGTCTGGTCAATATTAAATAGTGACACCCCAAAGTATCTGAACAGTTAGAAATTTTCTGTTATTTGAATTCAGTTGACAATTTAAACAAATTAAGTAATAACAATAGTAGTATTAATAATAATTTATATTTACAAAGTAACGTACGTAAGGCGTACCTGTTACATCACTCCATGCTTGAGTACGAAAATTTAGTTAAATTGATTTAACTAAATTTTCGTAAGGAAAATTTTATTAACTCGATATATTTACATTATGTACATCTAGGTAAGTAACTTAATATATGAAAGTGTTTTTGCATTCGGAGTCATACGTTATCATCATCAACAGCGATAGTTGACTCTTCCTCTATTTATAGAACACGTTCTAGTATCGATCGTGCCTACCACTGACCATCAGTGCCTCTCGACTCCGGTCTCCAGCGAATGCTACTACTACTTCTATATATCTCGAAACATACCATATTTATAATCTAGTATGGGATATTCAAAACATTGAACGGAACTAATCTGATTTAATTAACAGTTTGTCTCCCCGGTCTCAATCGGCTCGCTCTGAACATTGCACCCCTTTTGCAGATTCTTCAAATATACCCTACAACGTGTCTTCAACACAGTTCCATCTGATCTGAATGAAAACAAAAATTATTCCCCCGTAAATCAAACAGGCTCATTCAGTTTCCGAATCTACCCGAATCATTGCATTGAGCACCGACTCATTCACTGAATTTACCGGAAAAACTGTTCTACATAGAACTGGCACACCCCAAAGCTTCTCTTCAGGCAATTTGTTCACTTCTTCTGTAAAACGTAGACCCCAAATCTTAGTCAAACTTCTACACCAGATTCTAATCTGATAAAGCGAAATTTGAAAAGAATTTAACCCACCAAATACCCCTCGAATCAACCTTCACACTAAACTTCACATTAACTTCCCAAACGTTCAAGTACTAAACGCGCCGCACTATAACCGGTTCGAATCAAACTGTCAAAAACAAACGAAAAGTGAAAAAAGTGCCTCGTCAGGATTTGTTTTACTTAGTCACAATTGCCTCGTCAGGATTTGTTTTACTTAGTCACAATTGCCTCGTCAGGATTTGTTTTACTTATTGGTACATAGCTGTATGGTGGAGAATTGACTGCTTCCCACGATTACTCTTACTTTTAGTCTTCAGTTTTAGCAAATCTTGAAAAGTTTTGGCAAGGAATTGGGTCCCATTGTCTGTCAATATGACCTCTGGGATACCAAACAACTGGAACAACATATTTTCTACAAAGGGAACCAAAGATTCAGCCGTTGCTTATCTAAAGGGTTGTACTATAACAAATTTGCTAAAGGTATCTGTTATAACAAGTAGACACGTACTCCTACTCTTCCCTGACACTGGTAAAGGCCCTACATAGTCCATTGTCAGAAACTGCCAAGGATATTCCGCGGTTTTCTTCTGGACTTTCAGTGGAGCTGTTGTATTGATGTTGGTTGCTTTACTAGTCTGACAGGTCATGCAATCACGACAGTAGATTTTGACTTGTGAACTCATTCGAGGCCAAAAATACCTCTCTCTAATTGCTGCCAAAGTTTTTTCGAAACCTAGGTGCGCTTTGTCATGGATTAATCGTATAATCGGTTCACGTTCGGGTGAAGGCAGATACTGTTTCCAGTGAAACCGCATATCCTCAACTTTCCCCTTGTTCTTTACAAACTTATAAATACGGTTGTCAATGACCCGAAAATCTGGGAAGTTTTGTTGATTATTCGTAATCTGTTTTATGAGATCATCGTAATCAGGGTCTAGGGGGGTTGTCGTAATTATTTCCAGAGATCGTGACAAGCAGTCCGCTGTAATATTGAGTTTCCCTTTCCTATACTCCAATTCAACATCGTAGGATTGGAGTTTAAGAGCCCATCTTAAAAGTTTTGAGTTTCCGGACTCTACTCCGATTGTGAACAGCCATAATAAGCTCCTGGCGTCAGTTACAACCTTGAACCTTGTTCCTTCCACGAAGTGGCGAAAGTGTTCGATAGGCAGTAGTACACCTAGACATTCTTTTTCGACACTTGCATATTTCTTTTGTGTGCTGCTAAGTTTTTTACTAAAATATGCAACAACACGTGTACTTCCCTCAATGTTTTGGACTAACGCAGCCCCAACCGCATTGTCCGATGCATCGGATTCAATGGTAAATGGATGTGTGAAATCATGGTTCATGAGTATTGGGGCTGAGATTAATGCAGATTTCAGATTCTGAAACGCTTCTTCAGCCGCTTCAGTCCATAAAAATTTCTTTGGATTTTTCTTTAGAAGATCTGATATTGGAGCCGCAATCTCACTGTAGTTATTTATGAACTTCTGGTAAAATCCGGCTAAACCTAAAAGGCGTCTAATATCCTTCACACTTTTGGGTCTATTATAATTAAGGATTGGTTCAATTCTAGCACTGTCAATGGCTACTCCTCTTTCCGTTAGTAAATAACCTAGGTAGCTTACTTGCTTACGACAAAATCGCGACTTATTAATTGAAATTGTTAAGTTCGCGTTTTTCAAACGCTCGGCTACCAATTTCAATAACCTAAAATGTTCTGATAACGTCTTAGTTGCCACCACTATGTCATCCAGATAAACAAAAACATAGGGCTCCAGATCAAACCCTATGACTTTGTCCATCAAACGACACATGCTAAATGAAGCATTTGTCAGCCCAAAAGGACATACTTTAAACCGGTAGAGTCCCTTAGACGTTCTGAATGCAGTAAAGTCTCTTGATTCCTGCTTAAGAGGAATCTGAAAATATGCATCGTTCAGATCTATTACTGAGAAATACTTAGCGCTACCTAAACGATGGAAGACTCCTCTCATGTCTCGCATAGGGTAGGAATCTTTTTTCGTCAAAGCATTAATCCTGCGTGAATCTAAACATATTCTAAGCTTACCGTTCGCCTTACGAACCGGTACTAGAGGGTTAGCCCACTCGCTTGAGCATTCCTCTATAGCGTCTAGTTTTTTGTACCGTTCTATCTCTCGATCCATTTCCGCTTGAATCGTTGGAGAACATTTATAGATTGGTTGACGTTTTGGTTTTGCATCCTCCCGCAATACAATTTCATGCTCCAGTAGCGTTGTTCGCCCTAAGCAATCATCAGTCGTACACGGAAACATTCCTACAATGGCTTCTAATTCTTGTCGTTCTACAACAGTCAAGTTATGTTCCGTTTCTACTGTCTCTGGTGTTATTGTGGACGCCTCGGAAAGGTCTATTCTGGGTATATCTAGGGATTCATCGGGTGTTGAACTACCTATTACTGGTAATGTATCGATTGGATGAATGAAAAAGTGAAACGAATCAGATGCTGGTAACTCCTCTACTTTCAGCTCCGCTACCTCCTCTAATCCATTAACCCCTTTCATCATAGGTTTAATTTCGAAAGCCTCCCAAAAGTTTACCCCCAAGATCAAATGTCTAGTTATTTCTGGTACAATGACTACTGCAACTACCCTAGTTACTCCCTTAAACGTGATGGGTACATTTGCATAGTCAATGCAAGAGTACGGAGTTCTGTCAGCTGTACAAATTCGAATCGGAGACGCGCATATTTTTAGTCCATGACTCTCTATGAATCGTTTAGAGTTCGTTACACTAATGCTAGCTCCTGAATCTAGCAACGCCTCAATCTCTTCTTCGAAGACTTTGACCATGATGTGCGGACAATGACTTGTTTGGATTTTAATTTCTAAAAGACTTTCAAATGGGTCGATATACAGAGTCGAATTAGCAGAGGGAACGGTTTTATGGGCTGGAATGCTAGTGTTCCCTTTACTGCATCCCGTCTTCAGTTTCCCGAATTTTGACTTGTTTCTGAGACTTGATTTCGCGCAACGCGTCTCGGATGTTTATCGCAATTTGATGAGATTTTACCGGCATTACCGCAGACGTAACAAAACATTGATTTTGCTTCCCTACATTCACGCCAAAAATGTCCCTGTTGGCGACAATTCCAGCACGTTAGAGTTCTAACCGTCTCTGGTTGCCCTACTATCCTTGCGTTTTGCGAATATCTTTCCTGATTTATTTCCTGGTTCCTAATCGGCTTTCTGCCTATAGCATTTACCTCCTCGTCTTCCGATCCGCTCACTTCCTGACTTTCAATGTTGTGTACCGTATACTTCGGTCCCACCGGATGTAGTGATGGATCATTGGCATCTATGCGATAGTTAACCTGGATCAATTGCTCTAGATTTTCTATGGAAAAACAGGCCAATTTCGAGCGGTAATGTTGCCGCATATTTTCCCAGATAATTTCAAATTTGCGCCGGCTTGACAGTGGATTAGTCAAGAGCTTACTTAAACGTTCAATCTCTGTGGCGAAAGCAATGAATGTTTCGCCTTTTTGTTGTTTCCGGTCATAAATTCGTTGGCGATTGCCCTGGTCTTGATTTGGGTTACCGAATCTAAATCTAATATTTGTCTCGAAAATATACCATGTCTATGTTGGCTGATAATATGTGAAGAACCAATTGGATGCTTCTCCCCTTAGTAACAAATGTATGTTACTGAGTAAATGATTGTCTGGTATTCTGTTCATACTACCCAAGACTTTTACTTTATAAATAAAATCTTCTAAGGACGTTGACCGCGAATCCCCACTGAAATTAAGATTCCATTTTTCCATTTTCCTGTCGTATTGCCCTCTATCTTCTCTATTGGGTTGGCGATGCACCATCTGACTAATCTCTTCGCTACTACTTTCATTCCCTTCTTCAGCACTAGTCCTATTCGCATTCCTCTGACCTGTTCGCCTACCCCCCCGCAATTCATCTTGTCCTTGTTCTAAGTGAATACCCTGACCACTTGTTCTTGTTAGAAGTGCAGTTAGGGACTGAAGTTGTGCTTCCAATTTGACGATTTTAGCTTTCATTTGTTGCGTTTCATTGTCTTCATCCTTGTCCTTGCCCCCCGAGAACAAATTACCCGACCATCCAAATCCTCCAAATCCATTTGATTGAGGTTTTAATAACGGTGGGTTTAGTACCGCAGTAGCCCCTAATGCGTCATCCTTTCCTGTTTCTGTCAGTTCAGGATCTGATTCCCCTAGTGACTCAACGTCGTTAGGGTCAGCATTTAATATTGGCTCAAGTGCTTTGTGTGACGAAAGAAGATTTGAAATGTTACCAAATACTAACTCCTTCATTTTAATTGCTTCTTCATTGTCTGCAATGCACCGCTGAACTCGCCAATAATAATGTTTCAATCTTGAGATTAGTTTAATATCCGGGTTTTTTGCCAATTTACCTCTTATACTGTTCACCCGTGAAGCAACCAGTTCAAATTCTTGATCAATAGAATATGGAGATCGATATTCACGATTTTCTTTCGCATCTTTGTAAAACAATCTCCTAAGCAATCTTTGTTTCACCTTCAAATCCTTTCCCAAGTCTTCCACATAATTTCGCAATTTTAATTCATAATCTACTTCATCATCAAGTAGATGATCAGCATGAGGAAACTTCGCCCCCATCTTAGTTTTAAGGTTTTTCCTCAATTCAAACTAAACTAAATTCAATATTGTAGATTTCGTGTAGAAAATAATCGATTCAACGCATGAAGTTAAACCAAAATAAACTCAATTAAAGAAATGTAAAATAGAACAAATATGACTAAATAAATAATAGTTCACTGATCTGAATATCCGAATGCAAGATTTTCCAAAGTCTCAAACATAATCTGTATCGCATATCGAGTTTAAAACCTTAACCAATTTACTTTTAATTTATTTACATAATTGGATTCGTACTTTTAGTTGGGCGCCAAATGTAGCACGCCGCAAAGTCGTTCGTGGACGACTGGCGATCTACTCCTAACGGAAACGTAATTCAAACAGGGGACTACCGTACCACACTCGATTGTTAAGCGGAGGGCTTATGCGCCACCTCTAATGAGGACCCCGCGCCAATGTCGAATTGCCCGGTATGAGACCTGACCTCAGGTAGGTTCAGTTCGTTCCTTGGAAAAGGTCGAAAAATGGTCCAGCAGTCCCCAAATTCACCCACAGAAGACTTACAGCATTTCACTTCACTCAGGAGAACACAACACCCGAAACTACCCTAACCGAAACGGTACTGAAGCTTTCCGTATGAGCTTTCGGTTATCATCACTGGAAGTTACCTGTTACTCACACGAGAGGTCGACACCGTCAGGGAACCGGTTCACTGTACCGTTCACACTTCCCAGTGGATTCAAATCTAAAATTTACGCGCGCGTCGGAAATCTTTCACCATGCTACTATCGTGAATCAAATAAGCGGATAGGAATCTAAATATCTAAGTTTATTCAGGAGTTCAGTAGGAGTATCTTAGAGTTCGCATGGATATGGATTTAAATTATAATTCACTTTGTTTCTTCTACCTATCCTACATGTGCGTGTCTTATTCTACTTTCCATTGTCTTCACTTCGTATCACTATACAGCGCGCGCTGTAGCCCGCAGGCTAAATTTCGGGGAACGCCACAAACTGCTATGGGTCGTTTAATTATGATTCACCTCGTCTATCACATGTGCACACGGATGGGAAAAAATAGAGCTCTTTGTGTACTTACAGGCCTGTTGTTTGATTTTTGCGATCGACTTAGCTTCGATGAGCCACCGGCTGGTTGTTTGCGACGGTCGATGGTTGTACCGGCGACGTAGACGGGAGACGGGGTCCTCTCGATGCTAAAACTAAAGCTGGTTGTAGTTTCCTAGCAGGGTGGATCCAAACCGCGTGGGAAGCGGTCTAACTTCGACGGATGTTTCAATCGGGCGCGGTGTTGACGGCGCGGCCCCTTCTGGTCGTTGGAGGACGGTTAACCAGGATCTTTGCGCAGGAGAACTCGACGGAAGATGCAGCTTCGCTTGGACGAGTGGATTATAGATGGAATACAAAAAGCCGTCGGGTGGCTGTACGACAACGGAATTATTAGACCATGCACATGGCACGCGCATTACTTCTGCGAAATTACCTTTCTGTTGGGTTTTTTTTTCTACCAACCGAAACTTGGCTATCACTGTCTATTTTACTTAACTAACCAAGCACTGAAATGAAACACGGGAGATTAGCACTTTGAAAGATTTCGGCTTTTACTTAACTACCTCGACTACCGCGATTATTGAAAGAAAAACACTTCCGAAACGTTTTCGAGACTCCAGGCAAATGAACGAGTAACTTGTTGCCCTCAGATAGGAAACCTCGAAAGACGGTTTACCGGAAATAAGTCAGCCGAACGATCCTGATAGCCTCGACCATTGTAATTCTCCCGAGTAAAATGTATCTCGCTTACGCAGGCTTCATCAGATCTTGCTTTCGCATCTTCCCACCGAATCAAAGGACACGAAGTAAAGATGACCTTTGGCCCTAAATCCGAATGCTTATTGTCGCGATAAGAGAATTACTCTTCTAGCCTCGCGGATCGCAGTGCGTTATGGAATTCCTGTTGGTTGCATACGTTACAGGCGAAGTTTAATTAATCTTCTTTCCTGGTCTGGTCAATATTAAACAGTGACACCCCAAAGTATCTGAACAGTTAGAAATTTTCTGTTATTTGAATTCAGTTGACAATTTAAACAAATTAAGTAATAACAATAGTAGTATTAATAATAATTTATATTTACAAAGTAACGTACGTAAGGCGTACCTGTTACAACCCTTCTTACAGTACATCTCTACAAAAGCGAGCTCAATTTGAAAAGGATTGATTACAGAACTCTGGAATTTTCTATTGGAATGTTTTCAAGCAGGAATTTTATATTGATGCTATTAGACAACTGTGAAATCAAGACCAATAGATCAGTTACATATCAGGACCCCATTCCGACAATTTATCAAAAGTCCTCATGATGTTTACAACAACAGGTTATCAATGTACGGATCAGATAATTGTTATTGTAATATTGAATTAAATCAGTCAGCATCAATAAATTTTGAACTTCAATCCAATATTTTTTTGGGTGTGGTGGGGGTTGGGGGGCGGTGGTTGTATGATGTTAAACCCCAAAACCTTCTCTTGGCTACGCCGTTGCTTGGAGTTATTTATTTCGCTTTTCATTTTCCGAAATGTTTCAGTTCGATCCGATGGTTATAAGTTAGAAAAATTGCAGTCAGAAGGTTCGCACAAATGAACATTTTTGCACTGATAAGTTATCAAGTTCCTTCCAGACAACTTGGAAGTGATCGGTGATTATTTCTAGCGGTTGTAGATAGAAAAATGAAATACAAAATTCGTTTTATCGAAATAATGTTTGGCTTATTTCAATGGATTATTACTATATTGAACAATAAATCGGCGACAAAGAACAATCAACAAACAACAAGCCATAACTTTTAAAGTATTCAAAATAGATATTTGAAGTCTTCAGTAAAGTTATTCGTAAAAGTAAGAGCTACAAATTTGTAGAAGGAATCATTTCGATATAATCACTTCCAACAAAATTTGTGAAAATATCTCACTCATAGGGGGATTAATCAGCAAAAGCACAGTACCAAAAGAAAGCGAATATTGCTTTCATTAAATTCTCCGAAGATACTATTGACCTAAAATAAGCCGTTTTGGCGTTAATAATAGATTACATGTTTTTGGTCATATTTCTGGCAATGGGAAATGATAAAAATCTTTCGTCCGCATTTAATGTTAAATATCTCTTTTGATAATAGTCCGATTTCAATAATCTATAGCTTGTTCGAAAGGTATTCGTATAAGCTGCCTAAAAATTTATAAAGTGTTAATCTATGTTGTCAATTTCGGCAGATAATTTAAAATAAACTGCGAAAAGCCCCATTTTTACTCATTCAAACATTCATATCTTGGAAACTAAACATCAGTTTCAAAAACAAATTAATAGCGTTCTTACTGTTTGATAGTTCTTTCGTTTAAAATTAGTTTGGCTAAGATCGGTGCAGCCATTGTTGAGAAACACGAATGAGAGTTTGTCCGTTACATACACACACACACACATTGTCCCAAATCGTCGAGCTGAGTCGATTGGTATATAAGACTCGGCCCTCCGGGCCTCGGAAAAAATCTTGAAAGTTTGAGCGAATTCTATACATTTCTTTTATAAGAAATGTAAAAATGTGCGGCTTAGTGACCTTAATAATGTGCAATTGTGATATAATCTGATTGTGTCGTTTTTGCATACTTGTCTTATGAAATATGCGTAAACTTGTAACGTGACAGACAGAAGCTTTGACCATATAGCCTTTTTTCTGAGTGGTAGTAAGTGTAATTTTATGTCATTGCGCATGTAAAGCATATGTGTCATGTAAAATTAAAGGGAACAAGGTTATGTTCCGCCATTTCGTGAATTGCGGTTTGTTAAACTGTGTCGTGTTTACAGATACGTCAAAGATAAAATTCATACCTTTTTGGTGTGCAGAGTTGAAGGAGCTAGGAGAGAACGTCATTAAAACGAAACGCACTCAGAAAGGCGAGATGGTATTCGAGGATCCTTCCGTCAAGTCCACGTCCGTCGAAGCAAACGTGAGATCTCTGTCATAGGAAGCCGTAGTCGAATGCAAGTGTCTAGATGAGATAACGGCCGTCGAAGAACTGAAAGGTGCAATAGACGAGTAGTGCAAACTGGACGTACCAGCGACTATCTGGATTTGGAAATCCAGATGGCACTCACACGGCGGCGATTCGACTACCTGTGGTCGTTGCTTCCAGGAGGACGGATATGACCACACGACGGGAGGCTTCAAATGCCCTGCGTACATAAAGGCGAAGACAGGCCAACAATGATGGTGATAACCCAGCTTAATCTCAATCATTGCGACAGTGCACAGCAACTGTTGTGTCAACAACAGAAACAAAGTGCGACGTTGCAATAATTGCAGTGCCGTATCGTGTTCCTCCCAATAACGGTAGCTGGGTGGGGGATAGTGCAGGAATGGCTGCAATCCAAGTAATGGCGGGTTTCCTGTCAAAATGATGGTGGATAACACAAACGAAGGCTTCGTTATCGCCAGGATCAACGGCGTATTCGAATGCAGCTGTTATGCTCCCCCAAAATGGACACCAGAGCAGTACAATCGGAAGCTGGACGCACTAACCAACTCGTTAGTCGGACGAAAGCTGGTTGTTATGGGAGACTTTAACACTTAGGTCGTGGAGTAGGGTAGCAGGCTGACCAACGCAAGAGGTTACAGCCTATTGGAAGCACTGGCAAAGTTTAACGTAAAGCTGTGCGACGAAAGTTCCGCTATCACATTTCGCAATGACGACCCGGGAATCCATCATCCAGGTAGCATTCTCCAACCCTTCGCTGATGGATAACATGAATTGGCGAGTTGGTGGGCAGTATACATATAGCGACCAACAGGTGATCCACTACACCATTGATCGGCGGAATTGTACTGTAATGCAGAGAACGAGGACGGGCGAGCGTAAGTGGAAAATACAGGACTTCGACAAGGACTTTTTTCTGAAAGCCTTCGTGCTGACAGCGTCACTCCAATTCCGAGCGCCGATGAGCTGTCGGAAACAGTAGCATGGGCATGTGATGTAACAATGCCGAGGAAATGGAGCCGAGGAACTACTGGCGTCCGGCGTACTGGTGGAGCAAAAGTCTTAGCATCCTCCGGGCTGCCTGCCTAAAAGCCAGAAGACGCGTTCAAAGAGCAAGATCTGAAGCAATTAGAGAAGAGTGTAAGGTAACAATTCGGGCGGCCAGGGCTGCTTTTAAACGCGAGATAGTACTAAGCAAGTCCACCTGCTACAAGGAGCTGTATAGAGAGGTAGACACTAACCCCTGGGACAATGCTTACCGTGTCGTTATGGCCAGGATCAAAGGTCCAATGACGCCAGTCGAAATGTGCGCCAACAAACTAAAAATTGTCGTGGAGGCTTTTTTCCCGAAGCACGACACAACCCCAGGCCACATACAGACGATGGAAATGCTGGTGACAATCGAGTTTCCAACGTCGAGCTCCTTATAGTGGCAAAAGGGCTGAAAGCGAAAAAAGCTCCCAGATCAGATGGTATCCCCAACGTGGCACTGAAGACTGCGATCCTGGCGTTTCCGGACATGTTTAGGATAGTCCTACAGAAATGCCTGGACGATGGCTACTTCCCAGATAGATAAACGATCTGGAAGCTGGTGTTGCTGCGAAAACCAGGGAAACCATCAAGAGATCCAGCATCGTATCGGCCATATGCCTGCTGGATACTCTTGGTAAGCTCCTGGAAAGGGCCATCTTCAATAGACTGACGACCTACGCTGAAAGTGATAACGGACTATCACAGAGGCACTTCTGGTTCCAGAAAGGGATATCGACGGTGGACGCCATCCGCACAGTCATTGCGAGCGCGGAGAAAGCATTGAAGCAAAAGAGAAGGGGTAATCGCTACTGCGCCATGGTTACGTCCGACGTGAAGAACGCGTTTAATAGTGCCAGCAAGGGGGTGATCGCGGTAGCGCTTCACAGAATGCGGGTTCCGGACTATCTGTACAAAGTTCTGAAAAGTTACTTCCATACTCGGCCCAACGCTCTGGAATATAATGTACATCGGAGTGTTAACACTGGAACTACTCAGGGGAGTTGAGATCGTCAGCTTGATAATGTTGTCCTGACGAAAATGGGCGAGACCCTTGCAGAGGTGAAGATGTTGACGGTAGAGACAATAGGCATCGTGGAAACCTGGATGACAGCTGGCTCACCACAAGACCGAGGTAGTGCTGTTCAGCAATTGTAAAAAATCCAGCGTGTCGAGATCAGCGTCGGGGGATATTTCATCCCATCGGTGCGTGCCCTGAAGCACCTGGGTATGATGGTAGACGATCGATTAAATTACAACAGTCATGTTGACCACGTATGTGAGAAGGCTGCAAGGACAACTAACGCATTGGCTCATGCCGAATCACGGAGGAGCAAGAGGCAGTACGAGACATCTCCTGGCGGATGTCTTATCCTCAATACTATGGTATGGCGTACCGGCCTGGGCTACTGCGCTGAAATCAAAGCGGAACTTGATGAAGTTG